>NC_077227.1:724229570-724508058 GCF_027887165.1 Monodelphis domestica | reverse complement strand
CTACTTTTTCAGTTCCTTTCTCAATGCATTTTTGTATATCTTTTTTCCATGTAACTAATTCTACCTTTTAAGAAGTTCATCTCTTGAGTGGAGTTTTGTGCATCTTATCTGTTATACCTCTTATCAGTTGTCCTACTCTGTTATTTAAGATATTTTTCCTTCAATATTTTTTGTTCCTCTTTCATCAAGGTTTCCACTCTTTTTCCATGATTTTCCTGCATCACTTCTACCTCCCTTTTTTTTATTTTTAAAATCCTTTTTGAACTTCTCCAATAATTTTTTTTTGACTTGAGATCAATTAATATTTTTCTTGGAGGCTTTGGGTACAACAGTATTGACTTTGTTGTCTTCTGAGTTTATGTTTTGTTCTTGTCTATCATCAAAAAACCTATCTGTGTTGAATTTCTTCTTTTGTCATTCATTTGTTTTCTAGGCTTTTCTTATCTTTTAACTTAAAAAAAAAAACCTGTTATGAGTGAACTCCATTTTGTTTGTGAATGGGGCACTGTCCCAAGTTTCAGTTTGGGAATTTATAAGTTTTCAGTTCTTCAATAGTGGTATGATCTAAGGAAAGTTATATTTAATACCTTCCCAGCTTCAAGCATTCTTTTCTGCCCTGGAAGTATGAACAAGATTCCCTGTTCCTCTGCAGCTACAAATACTGGTGAGTACTATTGTTCCCTGGGATTGGAACCCAGAATTCAGTCCTGAATCTATGTATGGGCAATGCAACACAATTCTGCACCCAGAACCAGCAAAAAGATCCTTGTAATTTCTTTTTTTTTTTTAACCCATGCCTTCCATCTTGGAATCAATACTGTGTATTGGTTCCAACATCTTAGAATCAATACTGTGTATTGGTTCTAAGGCAGAAGAGTGGTAAGGGTTAGGCAATGGGGGTCAAGTGACTTGCCCAGGGTCACACAGCTAGGAAGTGTCTGAGGCCAGATTTGAATTTAGGACCTCCCATCTCTGGGCCTGGCTCTCAATCCAATGAGCCACCTAGCTACTCTCCCTTGTAATTTCCTTTTGACCAGTTGTCCAACCCACTTACCATCTGTGTCTGAAAGGTTCAGAAGCTAGAAGCCATTGCTGCTGATTCAGCCACTCCCAAAGCCTGAGAGAGGTAGGGTCTACCTTGGCACACTCATTTATGCTCTATTCCCGCCCTGGTATAAGCATGGGCATTGTACCCCCAAAACCATAGAAATGTTTCAGGCAAACTATAAGCAGGGAAATTCCTTTGCTCCCTTCTATCCTTGTGACTCCTTACCCAAACATCTGATAACTCCAATAAGACCCTGAGAGGATGATCCTCCTTGGATCATCCTTTAGATGGACAGAGAGACACCTCCTTGATATTATCAACTTGTATCTCAGACATCCATCTGTCCTCTAAACTACGAAGGTCACCTTGTCTCCAGGCAAACCTCCCCTCTGCCCATGCCTCAGTGCATACCACTTGAGTCACATCTTCACTGTTGTGAAGAGTATAAAGACCCCAGAATTGATGTTATCTGGGAATAGCATTCTAGCTCTGCTGTTCTAGCTAGGAAGCAGTCTTTCACCTATGCTGTCCTCTTGGCCAGATTCAACATTACCTTCTAAATTAATAAATTTCTCTTTTTATTTTTAAACTAAGTTTCAGAGTCTTGCACCCTTCCCGAACCCCTCAAGCCCCCCCCCCCCAGCAGTGTGATAGACCTTTCATATGGACCTTTGAAGTTATCTTAAGCTTAAAAAGTATTTCAGCTCATCCTTTTCTGGATTCTGCTGCTCCAGAAATCATGTTGCAGCATTATATCCAAGTTGTTTGGAGGGTAATTTGGTAGAGATCGAGCAGGTCCATGAACCTTCTTTGTCACTTTGGATCCATCCCCTTGGCTACGGAGGAGTGTGTTTTACTGAGAAGACCAATCAGTTCTGTTTTGAAAATATTGGGTTAGAGATGCTTATGAGATGGTAGGGATGTCTAGGAATTTCTCTTCTTGACCATGTTTTCATCAACAATATCTGAAAGAAGGTCATTGAGCATTCTTATAAAGATTTTCCAGAAATGCTAAAGGTTATGAGTGGGTTAGTAGTTGCTATGTTTTGGGGGGGCTACTTTTGGAGATAATAAAACTCCCAGTGGGGGGCAGCTGGGTAGCCCAGTGGATTGAGAGCCAGGCCCAGAGATGGGAGGTCCTGGGTTCAAATCTGATCTCAGACCCTTCCTAACTATGTGACCCTGGGCAAGTCACTTGACCCCCATTGCCTAGCCCTTAATGCTCTTCTGCTTTGGAGCCAATACACAGGGTTGATTCTAAGATGGAAGGTGAGAATTTTAATAAAAATAAATAATTAAAACTCTCAGTGATCCCCTCTCCCCATTCTTCTGATATTTTCCCACATTCTTTGACATATCTTCATCCACACTGTACTCTTTTGGTCACTCATCAGGCATGGTTTGGATCTTAAAGATAATCCAGTGAAGGACAAATTCTGACAGATTCTGCCACTCTGGGAAGACTGGTTATGATGCTGGTAAACAGCTAAACAAGTCATTTGATCCCAATTGCCTAGCCCTTGCCTTTTTGTCTTAGAGTTGTTACTAGATCAGAAATGAGAGTTTAAAAAAAGGCAGAGTTGTCTGAATGCCAATGGACATGTAGGAAGAATCCCTTCTAAGCCTTGCCTGTCTCCTGTTTGGGGCTAGTTAGGATATGATCTCTTCTTCCTTCAGTGCCCTTTTCTTTCTGCCCCTCTCCTCTCTGGAGCTCTAATTGACCATTCCATATTAGAACAATCTGTTCTCTTTTAGCCCAGAGGTAATCTAATAGCCCTGAGGTCTCCGTGATCCCTTTTTGGGCTATATAGTAGAATTTACATTTAATAAAGGTATTAATAAAATGATGATATCTCAGAGCCCACAGTGGGGGGGGGGGGATTCCTAACATTCTGGCAGGTTTGAGCTCTCGGCCTCAAATTACATTTTGTACATTTCCAGTTAAATTCTGGCTTTCTCCATTCTCCTTTTCTCAGGACAGACTTTACATATATATATATATATATATATATATATATATATATATATATATAATAGATGCCTTCCTGGCTAACCACAGATTTCTTTACATATGAGGCAAAATCAGGTTATAGGAAATGTATAAATAAAAACAATTGAGAATATATTGAGATCTATAATGATATATATGGTACTTGTTAATGGGAAAAGATGGAGAGGAGAAACTGAAGAGAGATAAGATCTTTGGGATCTTCCTTGAGTACCTGAAGAGATGATTGATTACTTCAGACCAAGTTATGTGTTTTAAGATGCCTTTAGGGACTCAGTGGATCATCTCCATCTCCCTTCTCTGATTGGGCTTCTCTGTCTCTCTCTCTCCCCTCTTTTTTCCCTCTCTCTCTGTTTCTTGTTAAGTCCCAAGCAGGGCCAAGGATGCTGTGACCCTCAGATCTTACAGTCCCATTTCTTTCTCTGTCTTCATTCTCACAGACTGTAGGCATCTTTTCTCAAACTGCCAGGCATAACTCGAGTGTACCAGCTGGCTCAGTGATATAGGCTGAATCATTCTCAGGGATTAGAAAAAATTCTTGTCACTCTGAACAGGCCATTCTTGAATCCCTGTTGTGTATATATAAGGTAATAAATATCCAGAGTGGGGAGAGAGCTCAAACATCTGGGGGTCTCAGGAATGGCCTCATTGTAGGAGGTGGCTCTTGAATTAAACCTTGAAGGAAACTGGGGATTCTAAGGTTGGTAGAGATGAGAGGGGCAGATGGGGCCTGGATGGGAAGTGGATTGGGTCTTGAAAATGACTACTATAAGGAAGGGACAGTTATGTGGCTCAGTGGACAGAGAGCCAGGCCCAAAGATAGGAGGTCCTGGGTTCAAATCTTGCCTTAGACACTTAATAGTTGTGTGGCCCTGAGAAAGCCACTTTACTTTGTTTTCTTAAAAAAAAAAGGGAAGAAGAAAAGAAAGGGGGCAGCTTGGTGGCTCAATGGATTGAGAGCCAGGGACAGAGATGGGAAGTCCTGGGTTCAAATCTGGACTCAGACACACAGCTATGTGACCCTGAGCAAGTCACTTGACCCCCCATTGCCTAGCCCTTACCACTCTTCTGCCTTAGAACCAATACACAGTATTGATTCTAAGAGGGAAGATAAGGGTTTAAAAAAAGAAAGAGAGCAGCTGGATGGCTCAGTGGATTGATAGCCAGGCCCAGAGATGGGAGTCCTGGGTTAAAATCTAGCCTCAGATACTTCCCAGCTGTGTGACCCTGGGCAAGTCACTTGACCCCCATTGCCTAGCCCTTACCGCCATTACACAGTATTGACTCCAAGAGGGAAGGTAAGGGTTAAAAAAACACACTCCTCTTCACTTCCCTATTTGTACTGTCCACCCATCCTTCCTTCCTTCCCTCTTTCTCTCCCAGAAGGTAAGGGTTTTTTAAAAAAATTTTTAAAAAGAAAGAAAGAAAAAAGAAATCCTAACCCATTCTTGTCTAGCCATGTTCTTCCATCAAATAGCCATCTGATATGCCGGGGACCTTCTGCCTGATCTTTTGACATTATAAGGATACTGATTCCAGTGGGAAATGTGGGATATCCATCATGCCTTGCTAAGTCTTCTCTTCTTCCAGACAAAACCCTCCAACCAATAGTCATGTTGCATTGTCCCCAGGCCTTTTAGCATTTTGGGTGCTTTCCTCTGGAAACTGTCCAGGTTAACGATATCCTCCCTAAAATGAGAAGTGCAGAGCTAAGTATGGTTCTTGAGATATAATGGGACCAAGAGAGAGCTCAGAAATACTCTCAGCTATTTAACTGTAAATAGTAGGGATTCCAGCAAGTAGCTGAAGATCACAGAAGTTTTCTTGGCTGCCACTTTAGACTCTTTTGGGAAAGAAGATACAGCAACATTCTAGATGAGTTAAGTGGTGGGAAATGGGTTAGATGATCGAGGGGAGGAAGGGAATAGATGATGAGAAGAAAGAAGTATAGCAGTGCCAGAGACTAAAGGCACTAAGAGCCATCCCCCAGTTGAAAAATGGGCAATAATAAAAAATGGGAAAGAACCTACTTGTACAAAAATATTTGTAGCAGCTCTTTTTGTGGCAGAAAATTGGAAATTGAAGGGATGTACATCCACTGGGGAATGGCTGAACAGACTGTGGTCCATGTTGGTGATGGAATACTATTGTGCTATAAGAAACGATCAGCAAGATGATTTCAGAAAGAGCTGGAAAGATCTGTGGGAACTGATGAAGAGTGGAATAAACAGAACTGGAAGGACATTGTACACAGTAACAGCAATATTGGGCAATGATTATCTCTGGAAACTTGGCTACTCTCAGCAATGCAATGATCTGGGACAATTCAAAAGGACTTAGGATGGGGAAGACTATCTACCTTCTGCCTTAGAACCAATACATAGTATTGATTCTAAAATGAACAGTAAGGGGTTTGGGTTTTGTTGGGGCTATTTAAAGGGAGAGAGATTGTTAGCACTATAGGGATAGGAATGCAATGCGACTTATCATGTGTGATGTCCTTTACTTAGCTGCTAGGGATGTTTGGACTATGCATACTCAGGAAGTCCATTCCCCAAACTTTAAATGAGACTTGTGTAGGGCTCAGCAAGACACTTAGATGATTCTGGGTGAAGCCACAGCAAAGAGAGATCACATGTCTTAAACAAACTCATCTTTTCCCAGCTCTTTACCTCTCCTCTTTGTCTATTTCTTTTTTTTTTTAACCTTTATTCTCTGTAAGTATCATTTCTAAGACAGGAGAGCAGAAAGATCTTGGCTAGTGATGGCAAACCTTTTAAACCCAAATTGCACCTGCTTGCCACATGTGAGCTGCCCCCTAACCCAAACAGGAGAGGGAGGAAGCACTCCCATTAGGGTGCTGGACAGAGAGGGAGGTGAAGTAAAAACTGTCCTCAGGTGCCATGGAGAGAAGGAAGGGAGTAGCCCCCTCCTGTACATATGCCATAAGTTCACCAACACAGGTCTAGGCAATTGTTGTGCCTCCCCAACTGTGTCTAGTCTTCACCTACTCTACCACCACCATAAAACAGTCCCTCATCACCTTCCAGCGTACTATTATGATGGCCAGCAAACTGGTCTTCCTTGGATCTAGTATCTCCTCTCTCTAATCCAATCATTGGATGATTGCTAAAATAGTCTTCATGCTTCAAAGATATGAACACACCACTCTACTGCTTAAAAGTCTTTTTTGGGGGGAGAGGGCAGTTAGAGTATCAGGTCTGGAGTCAGGAGGGCCTGGGTTCAAATTTGACATCAAACACTTCCTAGATGTGTAACTCTGGGTAAATTACTTAATCCCAATGGCCTAACCCTTGCAGCACTTCTGACTTGGAACCAATATTCAGTATTAATTCTAAAATGGCAGATAAAGGGGCAGCTGGGTGGCTCAGTGGATTGAGAGCCAGGCCTAGGGACAGGTCCTAGGTTCAAATTTGACCTCAGCCACTTCCCAGCTGTGTGACCCTGGGCAAGTCACTTGACCCCCCCATTGCCTAGCCCTTAGTACTCTTCTGCCCAGGAACCAATATATAGTATTGATTCCAAGATGAAAGGAAAGGGTTTATTAAGACACTAATGCACTGTTGGTAGAATTGTGAACTGATTCAACCTTTCTGGAAAGCAATTTGAATCTCTGCTGAAAGGGCTATAAAACCATACATACTCTTTGACCCAGCAATACCATTACTAGGTCTGTGCCCTAAGGAGATAATATATATATAAAAGAAAAGGATGGAAGCTTTTTTTGTGGTGGCAAAAAAGTGGAAAGTGAGGGGATGGATGCCCATTAATTGGGGAATGCACTAGTAAACTGTGGTATATGATTGTAAGGGAATACTATTGTGATATAAGAAATGACAAACAGGAAGATTTCAGAATAAATCAGGAAAGACTGATACAACTAATGCAGAGTGAAATAAGCAGAGCCAGGAGAATACTGTATACAGAAACAGCAATACTGTACAGTGACAACTGTGAATAATTTAGCTCTTCTCAGTGTGAAGAGTGAAGCAACCTCTCTTTGTCTGTCAATCAGCAACTTTTAAGTTAATCAATCAAAAACTCAAGTACCTCCACTTAGTACCTTACCAGTCACTAAGTATGAGAGTTCAAGTCACTTGCTAGAGTGGGTGACAACTCCAGAGGCCCCCAGGCAGTGCTAGGCAAATAGAAAGACTGCAAAGCCAATTGGGGGGCAATCCCCTTTGACATCGGTGATTCAATGATTCAAGACAATCCCTTATCAGTGATGGATACAGAAGGAAAGAAGGGAGGGAGAGAATTAGGGACTCAAATTTAAAAGAAAACAAATATTAAACATTGTTTTTACATATAATTGGGGGAAAATGAAATATTATTTTTAAAAACCACATTCCTGGGGGCAGCTGGGTAGCTCAGTGGATTGAGATCCAGACCTAGAGATGGGAGGTCCTGGGTTCAAATTTGACCTCAGCCACTTCCTTAGCTGTGTGACCCTGGGCAAGTCACTTGACCCCCATTACCTAGCCCTTACCACTCTTCTGCCCTGGAACCAGTACACAGTATTGATTCCAAGGCAGAAGGTGAGGGTTAAAAAAAAACCCAACTAAAATAAAATTAAATTAAATGGCAGGTAAGACTTTTTTTTTTAAGTCTTTTGTGCTTCTGTGCTTCTTAATTGCCTGTAGAATAAAACTCCTCAGCCTTGTATTTAAAGGTTCTATAATGTGGCTTCACTGTGTCTTTCCAGCTATATTATTATTCTGATATTGTCATTATTACTATTCCTCATGCATTTTATATTCACTGAAGTGGCTGCTCTCAAATGTCTCAGTAAAGTCAGAGGTAAAGGGATTTGCTGAGAGAAGAGGTGAGGACTTCAGCAGAGATGAAGAGCCTTTTAACAGCTACTAAAGAGACCTGGGAAGATAATCAGGCAAAGAAAAATAAAATCATTTTCCTGCAGCAGCAGGAGCAGCGTGGGGTCTACTTGAAAAGAGATCGCATTCATTTGTAGGGAACTCAGTTGTCATGGTTGCCTTTCTTCAGGAAGCATAAGAATGGGAATAAGAGAAAAGAAAGTGGAGAGTGGGCGTAATGGAGGGTGAGGCATTGTGAGCTTGGAAGCAACAAAAGAGCATAGGTTCAAGACCGTGAAGGCAGTCAAGTGAGGCCAGAGTGGAGATCATGGCCTGGGAGAACAGCTCTGGACTGTAGATTGTGGGAAGGAAGGGAGGAAGGAAGGGAAGAAGGGAGGAAGGGAGGAAGGGAGGAAGGGAGGAAGGGAGGAAGGGAGGGAAGGAAAGAGGAAGGGAGGGAGGGAGGAAGGGAAGAGGGGAGGAAGGGAAGAAGGAGGAAGAAAGGAAGGGAGGGAGGGAGGGAGGGAAGGAAGGAAAGAGGAAGGGAAGAGAGAGAGGGAAGAAGGGAAGAAGGGAAGAGAGGAGGAAGGGAGGGAGGGAAAGAAGGAGGAAGAAAGGAAGGGAGGGAGGGAGGGAGGGAAAGAGGGAGGAAGGGAGAAAAGGAAGAAGGGAGGAAGGAGTATTTATTAAGTGCCTACTATGTGGGTGCTAGGCTCTATACAAATGGAATTTCATTTGATGCTTATAAGCCTGTAAGGTTGACACTATTACTCTCCCCATTTTACAATGGAGGAAACGGAGACAGATAGAGGTTAAGTGATTTCCCAGAGTCACATAATAAATGTTTAAATCCACATTTGAACTCAGGTCATCCTTACTCCAGGTCCAGTACTCTGTTCACTGTGCCACCCAGTTCCTTCATGAAAACTTGGATTTAGGAGGAATGAGACAAAGATAAGACAGGAGACTATGATCAAAGAGGGGATTTTGGCATTCAAGATCAGGGAGGTCCTGCAATGGTACCTAAAGTATCTGGCACATGTTTGGGTCCATTTGCCTTTACTCATATTTATATTCATTTTCCCTCAGAATCTCAACTAGCCAGAGTTACATGCATGACAACAATTGATACAGAATATTTACTTAAAATGTAAATACATGAAAATAAGAAAATCATACTAGCTAACATTTGCCTAACATATTATATGTCTGGCACTTTGCAATTATGATCTCATTAGGTGCTCAAAATAACCCAGGGAGGAAGGTGCTATTGTTATCTCCATTTTACAGTTGAGGAAACTGAGGCAGAGGATAAATAACTTGCCCAGGGTCACACAGCTAGTAAGTATATGAAGCCAGATTCACACTCACTCAGGGCTTTTTGACTCCAGGCCTAGTACTCTTTCCACTGTATCACCTAGCTATAGGACTGAAAAAATAGAGAACTGAGACCTTACATTAGATATAGGTATTCAATATTTACTATAGGTATATTATTGATATAGGTATTAGATATTCAAATGCCAAGGAATTAGGAGTGGAGATGATGAGAAGTTCAGGTCTGGGTTAGGAAAATAGTCTGGATTAGAGAATGAATGAATGAATGAATGAATGAATGAACAAATGAAAAATAGAATTTATTAAGCATTTACTATGTGCTAGGGATGGAGCTTAAATGATAAACCACAAGAACAAGTCCTTATATAGCTTGTATTCTAATAGGGGAGATAACTTGTATTGGGGAGCTACATTTGGCATTGGTCAGGAGTAGCCTGGTAATAGCTAGGTGGCATGATAAATATAGCACCAGGAAGCAGAGATACCTGAGTTCAAATCCATCCTCAGACCCTTACTAGCTGTGTGACCCTGCACAAGTCACTTACTCCTATTTGCCTTAGTTTCCTCATTTGCAAAATGAGGTAGAGAAGAGAATGGCAGACCACTCTAGTTGCTTTGCCAAGAAAACCCCAAATGAGATCACAAAAGAGTCAGACATGACTGAAATGCCTGAATAACAACAGCATATAATAATTACAAATGTAATAGCTATAACAATCTGGTTTCAGGCAAAATAGGTCACCTCTTAGAACCCTGAACTCCCAAGGCTAGGCTAGCTGGATTCTGAATGGAACCTGCCTGGGAAGCAGCATATCAGCCTGCTCTCCAGGAGCTCCACCAACCTAACCTATGGTGCTGCAGCTCTATCCCCATGTGGGGAGAACTGGAATATGCCTCTACCCAGAAAACATCCTCCAAGTGGAGTCTGGATTAGTTTTCGGCCAAGTTTGATATCTGAAGGTCTGATCCTCTTTGTGCATTTCCTCTACTGCCTTACCACACATCCATTTAGCAGATCTTTGTATCAGATCTATACTCTAGTAAGTTACTAGAAATATGTTAACTGCTAAATCCAAAGGCCTTTTCTCACTCTCTTCTTCCTCTCAACTTTCAATTATCAACCACCCCCTGGATAACATTTTGTCCCTTAACTTTCACTATATTGATTTAAAAAAAAACAAGGAAAAAAAAACAACCCTTGTCTACTATTTTAGAATCATCAGTTACAAGACAGAAGAGAGGTAAGGGTTAGATAATTAGGTTAAATGACTTGCCCAGGGTCACACAGCTCAGCAGTGTCTGATGTCAGATTTGAATCCAGGACCTCCTATCTCCAGGCTTGGATCTCTATCCACTAAGTTACCTCACTGCCTCTACATTGATTTTTCCTATTTTGTCTCCTTCTTGTTTGACCATGACAAGTCTTTCTTGTTGCTTCACCATCTATCGCCCAACCCTTGGGTGTAAGGGTTCCTGAGGGCTCAGTGCTGGGCTGTCTTCTCTTTTCTCTCACTATACACGCTTCCTTAATGATCTCCTTAGTTCCTATGGATTCAGTGATGCCTTCCAAATCTATCTAATCATCACTAATATCTCTCAAATCATTTATTATCAGCTACCTTCTGGAATCTCTTGGGTATCCTATTAGCATTTCAAATTCAACCTGCATGATAGAGAACTGATTATGTCTTCCTCAACTTCTCTGTATCTTTTGAGAGAATGACTGTCCTCCCAATCATCTTTATTCTTCCCACTCCCTCATCTGTTCCTCTTTTTATTTACATTATCAGGGATGGAGCCAAGATGGCAGAGAAAGTAAGCATTTTTTTCCAAACATTCTGAACATTCTCCCCTAAACAACTTTTAAAAGTGTGTCAGACCAAATTCTAAGCAGAATAATATTTTTTAAGCACAAAATTGAGAAGTCTATCAGTTGGGGAATGGCTGAACAAATTGTGGTATATGATGGTGATAGAATATTATTGTACTGAAAGGAATGAAGAAATGGAGGATTTCAGAGAGAACTGGAAAGACCTGCATGAACTGAGGCAGAGTGAAATAAGCAGAACCAGAAGAACATTGCAGATAACAGCAATATTGTGGAATGAACAACTGTGAAAGACTTAACTACTCTCAGCAATGCAATGACCCAGGACAATTCTGAGGGACTTAAGACAAAGAATGCTGTCTATCTCCAAAGAAAAACTGTTGGAGTTAGAATGTAGATCAAAGCATACAATTTTTCATTTTAGTTTATTTTAGTTTTTCTTTTGAGATGTTTATTTCATATGATTATTCTCTTACAAAAATGAACAATATGGAAATATGTTTTGCATGATACTACATGTATAATTTATATTTGTTAAAGGGATTTTCTTAATCTCTCCCTCTGTCTCTTTAAGAGGCAGGAGAGGGGGATTTCTAGGTGGAGCAGAGCTGACAGGAGTCTGTGTGTCAGAGCTGAAGATTCCATTACCAGGGAGACAAGGGGACATATATAAGGAAGGAATCAGTTGGCAATTGGGTCTTTTGCCTCTGGATCTCTAGAGAGCAGGAGGTCTGTCTCTGCTACTGGTAGTTAAATACTGACAGTTGGGTATAGAAATTGAATGAGGGAGTTTGTGAGTGGTCAATGTCTGTTTATTTAGAAAGATAGTTAGTGAATAAAATTTAGGTAGTATAGGTTAGATAGGCTTGGTCTGGCCAGGCAAGAAGCACCTGTCCTGAGAAGATTGAGTAGGTTTTTAGAAATTTTAGTTAGGATTAGGAATTTAGGTATAGTCATAGGGTATTAAAATAACAATCTCTCTTTCTTCCTTTTTATTTTCTATCTGTACTTCTCAAATTAAACTAAGTGTTTTATTAAACTGCTCTCTTCACTTTTGTCAAACTCCTACCATTTAACCCATACAGATTAAATTGTTTACCAGCTCCAGGTACAGGGAGGGAAGAGAGGAAGGGAGACAATTTGGATCATATAACTTCCAAAAACTTATGTGGAAAATTATTGTTATATGTAATTGGTAAAATAAAATATCATTACAAAAAATAGGCCAGATTTGAACTCAGGAAGATGAGTTTTCCTGCTTCCAGGCCCTGAACTCTTTCCTCTGTACTGTCTGTCTTCAAAACTTTATCAGTGATACATAAAAAAAAGTGTAGGAACCTATTAAGAATGATATCACAGTTTTATTCAAGTTAAATAGTTAAGAAATACATGAAAATTGCAACAAACTGTGATGACATCCTTAGCCTCAAGCTGGCATTGAATCCAGGTTTACTGAGGTCTGGTCACTGTGTTTCTTGGAGTCACAGGTAAGAACAGGTAACAACAGGTGGACACCAGAGGAAGAAAGTGTACCTGAAAAGTATTCAACAAGTCCTCATACCAGAGGTACTAGTTGTTCCTGAACACTTCTTACACCTGGCACATGGAATAAAGAAATGGCCATACCACATTTTGTCCCAATAAACTTGATGCATACTTTCCCACAAAAACATGCACCATAAGTGGGAAAAGTAAACTGTCATCAGGAAGAACAATTATTGGGGAGTGAAGAGGGGAGAACCTTGTGTCTGGATCGTGTGGCTGAGGCCCACAAGTGAAAGAATGATGAATGTCCTCTGCCTTTGATTCTGGAGCATGGTATTCATCCTCTGGAGGGGTGGAGGGGAACTTCCTTCCTTCCTTCCTTCCTTCCTTCCTTCCTTCCTTCCTTCCTTCCTTCCTTCCTTCCTTCCTTCCTTCCTTCCTTCCTTCCTCCCTCCCTTCCTCCCTTCCTCCCTCCCTTCCTCCCTTCCTCCCTCCCCCTTCTTTCCTCCCTCCCTCCCTCCCTCCCTCTCTCCTCTCTCTCTCTTCCTTCCTTCCTTCCTTCCTTCCTTCCTTCTTCCTTCCTTCCTTCCTTCCTTCCTTCCTTCTTGCTTTTCTTTCTTTCTTTCTTTCTTTCTTTCTTTCTTTCTTTCTTTCTTCTTTCTTTCTTTCTTTCTTTCTTTCTTTCTTTCTTTCTTTCTTTCTTTCTTTCTTTCTTTCTTTCTTTCTTTCTCTCTTTCTCTCTTTCTCTCTTTCTCTCTTTCTCTCTCTCTTTCTTTCTTTCTTTCTTTCTTTCTTCTTTCTTTCTTTCTTTCTTTCTTTCTTTCTTTCTTTCTTTCTTTCTTTCTTTCTTTCTTTCTTTCTTTCTTTCTTTCTTCTTTCTTTCTTTCTTTCTTTCTTTCTTCTTTCTTTCTTTCTTTCTTTCTTTCTTTCTTTCTTCCCTCCCTCCCTTACATTCTGTCTTAGAATCAATTCTAAGGCAAGAGAGTAGTAAGGATGAGGCAGTTAAAATTAAGTGACTGGACAAGATCACAAAGAAAAGAAGTATCTGAGGCCAAATTTGAACCAATATTTTCCCAACTCCAGGCCTGGCACTCTATCCACCATGCTATCCAGTTTGCCCTTTCTTGTTTCTGTCTTAACCCTGACTGTACTGAATGTTAAAATCAAGATACAGCATTTATCTCCCAGTGTAGTCTACTTTACACTACTTCTACTTTGGGTAGGTTCCCCATTCCTTTATAGAACCTATTTCCTAAGTGTCTGACCAGGTGTCAGAGGCAGCTAGAAGGCCCAGCGGATAAAATACAGGGCCTATAGGCAGAAGACATAAGTTCAAATTCAGCTTCAGACACTAGCTGTGTGACCCTGGGTAAGTCACTTAACCTCTGCTTTAATTCACTGGAGAAGGAAATGGTAAATCAGTCCAATATCTTTGCTAAGACAACTCCATGGACAGTATTGGCATGCTATTGAACATGGGTTCACAAAGAGTATGAACAACTAGGTATGAACTACATATGAGTCCCCTTTGATCCTAAGCTTTTAGATGAGTTTACAATATGACACTTCCATTCTGTACTTGTGAAGCCAACTTTTTGAATTCAGGCATGACTTGACATTTATCCATCTTAATCTCATCTTATTAGGTTCAAAATAATAGTTTAGCTTTTTGGATCTGACCATGGCATCTAGTATATTATTTATCCTTCCCAGATCTTTGTCTACCTATTTGTTGAGGCCATAAATGCCATTATTTGAATCATTAATAAATATATTATTAATTATTATTATTAATAATAAAATACAATATTAATAATAATAATAAATAATAAAATTAAATTAAAAATCTCTCATCAAATGTCTCTGATAAAAGTCTTCCTTCTAAGATAGACAAGGAACTTATCTGAACTTATAAAAATAAGAGTCATTCTCCATTGATAAATGGTTAAATAATAAATAAATAATAAATAAAAATAAGTTTTCAGAGGAAGAAATCTAAATTCATCATTAATCATATAAAAATACTTTAAGTCATGAATAATTAGAAAAATTCAAATCAAAACATCTCTTAGCTACCACCCATCAGTTTGATAAATTTGAAAGAGAAAGAATAGAATACAAAAAAAAATAATGGATTTACATTATTTTTTGGCTCCCATTTTGTAATCGTCTTCCATTTTGGGAGTTGGGTTTTGCTTTGCCTAATCATATGATTATGGGGAAATTGAGATGACAATATGCTTCCAGAAATTGAGGTACTATGTGCTGGAGTACTAGATAGCCATAGATGTTCTATTCATCTTGTGGTATGTTTTGTAATATTCACAGAATGTACCAGGATATTCTTGAAATTACCATAAGATTTCAAATTGACCAGTCAGAAAGATAGAATGGCCATGTTACTCAAGATTAAGAAAATTGATTGGTTCCTCATTATCAGCTATAAGAAAGCCTCCTTAAGCCAAATGGTGTCCTTGTGCCTCCTGGGAGTCCTTGAACTCTATTTGTTATGCAACTGCTAGCCTTATTAATAAATCACAATGATCAGATTTAAGTGCCTCGATCCTTATTAATTTTACTCGACAAAGGAAAATGACAAATGTCTGAGGGGCTGTTGGAAAACAGGTACATTAATAAATTGTTGGTGGAGCTATGAATTGGCCTAGCTACTCTAGAAACCAATTGAACCCATGCCCAAAAAGCCATTAAATTTTAAATTCTCTTTGGTCCAGTGATACCACTACTAGATTTATACCACCAGAGAGATTAAAGAAAGAAGAAGAGATCCCTTCTGTTCAAAAATGTTTATATTGACTCTTTTCACAGTGGCAAAGAATTGATGGATGGATGGATGGATGGATGGATGCCCATCAATTGGGGAGTGGCTGAACACATTATGGTATATGAATGGCAGGATTCTATTGTACTGTAAGAAATGATGAGGGGGACGGTTTCAGAGAAACTAGGGAAGATGCGTATGAACTGATGCAAAGTGAAGTGAGCAAAACCAGGAGAACAATTTATAAAATAACAATAATGTTACAATTTTGTAAGACTTAGAACTCTTATCAGCATAAGGACTGGCCACAATTACAGAAGATGGAATTGATAAGTGGTCAAAGAATTTAAATAGGTAGTTTTCAGTGGGAGCAATCCAATAGTCCAATAGTATAGTGGTAGTCTGTCTCTCGGTGACCGAGAATGACAATCAAAGATACTTGTGCGTGAAGGAGATATAAGTGGAAAAGTTATTTAAAAAGCTTGAAATCCCTATTAATTAGAGCTATGTGAATTAGAACAACTATAACATACTATCTCCTACCCATAGATTGGCAAAATGGACAAAAATGTAAAATGATAACATTAGAAGGGCTGTGAGGATACAAGTGCCCTGAAACAGATACCTCATTATATGACGAAATATGCTACCCACATCCAGATAGAAAAGCAATTTAATCAGTGTGTGTGTGTGGGGGGGGGGTGGGCAGGGAGAGAGAGAGGGAGAGGGAGGGAGAGAGAGGGAGGGAGGGAGAGCGCTAATGCAAAACTGTTTTACTTCACTATATATAATTGTAATGGATTTTGTAATGCAAAAACTGTTTTACTTCACTATATATAATTGTAATGGATTTTGTCTTTCTTGTTTTCTCATTGGGTGGGGGGAAAAGAAGATGAGCGGGAAAGAATATGGAGCTAAAAGTGAAATTAATTTTAAAAATAAGATTAAATTGTTGAACACAACAATCCCTGGACTCTTTGCCAGAGATTTCCTTCCAAGGTAGCTAGGTGGCACCATGGATAGAGCACTGAGTTTAAAGTCAGACTTGAATTCAAATTTAACTCATTCTCTTCCTAGCTGTGTGACCCTGGGTAAGTTACTTAACCTATCTTAGTCAAGTTTCATCAATTATAAAATAGTGATAATAGAGCACCTACCTCTCAAGGTTGTGGTGAGAGTCAAACAAGAGAATATTTGTAAAGCTTTTAACACAGTGCCTGGTACATAGTAGGTACCTAATAAATGTTTATTGATCGATTGATTCCAAGTTGACACAAAAACCATTCATTTTTTCATGTTTGGGTTTGATAATATTCAGCCAGGTTTCAAATTAATCTAATTGTACTATAACTTTTCAACTTCATTCTTCTCCATCTTTTCTCAAGACTAGTATACAACAGAACAGCTAAATGGCACAGTGAATAAAGTGCCAGGTCTGGAGTCTGGAAGACCTGGGTTCAAATTTTGATCTCAGGCTCTGGCAAGTCACTTAACCCCAACTGCCTAGCCCTAGCTGCTCTTCTGTCTTAGAATTGAGACTAAAACAGAAGGTAGGGAGTTAAAAAAGGCAAGGGGAATCTTGGACCTTGGATTAGAAGACTAGCTAGCTTTCAATAATGCTTTGTTATAATCTATGTTGTTATTCAGTTAACTGAAGCCCGCACTCACCATGCCTTTGGGCCAGATTTGTAAGCTGTTTCCAGACTTTTTGTCCTGTGCATTTGTAGTATCCTTTGGGGACAACAGACATCTGTTTCTGCTCCATTATCCATCCAATAAATGCTCCCAATGGTGCTTCCCTTCTCTGGTTTCTAATTTTTTCACATGAGTGAGTATATTTGAGGTGATCTTGCCCTACCTCCCTTTCTCTATTGTTTCTTTTGAACCTAGAGAAGAGCTTTCCATTCTTGGCTCCAACTACATCAAGTCTGAGTGATACCTAGGAAGTAAAACGTTGCTCTTAGCATTGGGATCTCTTGCCATTGACTGTTGCTCATGCTTTGAGATCTAAGATTGTGAGTTGTATTGCTGCTTCCTTCTTAATCAGTTGATGTTTGGGGTTCCAACACTAAGGGGAAAAGTAGGGTCAGATGGGGTTTTCCATAAACTCCATTAACTCCATTTATTTTATATATAAGAAAGGTTTTTATAGAGAGTAGAGTGCTAAGCATGACATCATATTTAGGAAGCGCTTCTTCTCACTGAATGTTGTCTATGTAACAACATTATTTCTAGGCTCTTCTACAAACCCAGATATTTCACCTGCTGCTTGCGTAAATAGCTTTGCTGTGGCCTTCAGCAAAACACAGAAGCATCTCTGTGAAAATTGTTCATGGGTCCTTTCTCTCTGGATCTAACCTAACATTTCTTTGACCTTATCATTCATTAATCATTCTCTTTTATCAATGTCTAGACATCTCTACTGTTGTTTTTCCTATATTATAGCTATTTGCTAAGTTATCTAGACCTTTCTCTATCCCTAACACACACAAATGCACCCACACACATGCACATACACACAAGCGTGTATATATAGATATATATAAAATTAGTTCCTCCTTCCTCAGCAGGAGAAAAAAAGCTTCTTTTTTTATTAGATTTTTTATTAGATTTGTAAATACATTCTTCCTATCTCTTGTTATATTCACTATTTTCCTTGACAGAAGCCTATCACAATCCAAACATCCAAGGCCCATTTTCTTTTTTCCTTTTCTTTTCTTTTCTTTTCTTTTCTTTTCTTTTCTTTTCTTTTCTTTCTTTCTTTCTCTTTCCTTTCCTTTCCTTTCCTTTCCTTTCCTTTCCTTTCTTTTCCTTTCCTTTCCTTTCCTTTCCTTTTCTTTCCTTTCCTTTCCTTTCCTTTCCTTTCCTTTCCTTTCCTTTCCTTTCCTTTCCTTTCCTTTCCTTTCCTTCCTTCCTTTCCTTTCTTTCTTTTCTTCCTTTCCTTTCCTTTCCTTTCCTTTCCTTTCCTTTCCTTTCCTTTCCTTTCCTTTCCTTTCCTTTCCTTTCCTTTCCTTTCCTTTCCCTTTCCTTCCTTTCCTTTCCTTTCCTTTCTTTCCTTTCCTTTCCTTTCCTTTCCTTTCTCTTTCCTTTCCTTTCCTTTCCTTTCCTTTCCTTTCCTTTCCTTTCCTTTCCTTTCCTTTCCTTTCCTTTCCTTTCCTTTTCTTTCTTTTCTTTCTTCCTTTCCTTTCCTTTCCTTCTTTCTTTTCTTTTCTTTCCTTTCCTTTCCTTTCCTTTTCTTTTCTTTTCTTTTCTTTTCTTTTCTTTTCTTTTCTTTTCTTTTCTTTTCTTTTCTTTTCTTTTCTTTTCTTTTCTTTTCTTTTCTTTTCTTTTCTTTTCTTTTCTTTTCTTTTCTTTTCCTTAACCCTTACCTTTTGACTTAGACTCAATATTGATTCTAAGAAGTAAAGGCAGGGTAGTTTGCTTTAAGTGACTTGCCCAGGGTCACACAGCTCCAAAGTGTCTGAGGCCATATTTTAACCCAGGACCTCTCTGAGTTTGGCTCTCTCTATCCACTAAATCACCTAGCTAACCCCTCAAGAGCCATTTTTAAATAACCTTTTTTTTTTAATTTGGAAAATTTTATTTAATTAATTAATTTAGAAGATTTTCCCATGGTTACAAGATTCATGTTCTTTCCTTCCCCTCCCCTCGCCCCGCTCCAGTAGCCAATGTGCAATTCCTCTGGGTTAACATGGTTCATTGACCAGACCTATTTCCATATTATTAGTATTTGCACTAGGGTGATTGTTTAGAGTCTACATCCCCAATCATATCCCCATCACCCCATGTAATCAGGTATCTTCTTAACTAGCTCTTAATTTCCATTACTGCTGCTGCTTCTACTAACTTCTACTACTAGCTAACATTTATATATTGCTTACTATGTGCCAGGAATTATGCTAAGCACTTTATAATTATTATTTCAAATATGCCTTTCAGTTGTGAAGCTCTTATTTCCATTGGCTGCTGTGATGAAGACACTACCTGATTCCTTAGGTGATTGGTATCATCCCTAAAACTTCCCAGTTTTTAATATTTCTTTCCAGGTTATTTCTGGAAGTATTAGCTGTGTTCATGTGAATCACTAGAAGTGGGTCATAGTCAAGGAGTCTGCCGGTTCATTCTGTATTCTTTGTCATGTCTTTTATTTATTTATTTTTTAAACCCTCACCTTCCATCTTGGAATCAATACTGTGTATTGGCTCCAAGGCATTTCCTTATGGCTAGGAAATGGGGGTTAAGTGACTCGTCCAGGGTCTCACAGCTGGGAAATGTCTGAGGTCAGATTTGAACCTAGGACCTCCCATCTCTGGACCTGACTCTCAATCCACTGAGCCACCCAGCTGCTCCCTCTTTGTCATGTCTTGGTAAGATACATGACTCAGGATGACCACAGGACCTCTCCCTGCTGAAATCAAGTCAATAACTAGTTAAGCTTCTCTTCAGTTGTGTTCCTATTCCGTTGCTTTCTCCTCTGTACCACATTATTCCTCTCTCCAACCTCCTGGTATAGATTGGGATGTCCTTCTACCTCTTCAAATTCTTTCCTCTCTTTTTTCTCCACGATGATGTTCATCCATTTTTTTAAAGAAACATTTCAATTTCCCTGATAACCTGCTATTGCTATTTTGTATATAGCTACATATAGCTATATTGTAGCTATCCTCTTGATAGAGTTGTTCAGGTTTTTCCATCATGTCTAACTCTTTATGACCCCATTTGTGGCTTTCTAAGCAAAGATACTGGAGTGGTTTGCCATTCCTTTCTCCAGTTTTTTTTTTTTAGATGAGGAATGGAGACAAACAGAGATAAGTGACCTGTCCAAGGTCACACAGCTAGTAAGTACCTTCCGTCACATTTGAATTCAGAGTGAGGAATCTTACTCAAGTTATAGCACTCTCCACTGTGCCACTTGGCTGCCTCACCTTATTAGCATCTTACTAATAATCTCTTATGGTATCTTGCCAACTTTTCCTTTTTTTCTTTATCCTATCTTTTATCTTATCTTATCCTATCATCTTCCTTTAGCAGTGACTAAAGTCCTAGTTTTTTTAAAATTTGTCTTATTTTTTTAAAGCCTTACCTTCTGTCTTAGAATCAATACAATGTATTGGTTCTAAGGTATAAGAGTGGTAAGGGGAGGCAGCTGGGTAGCTCAGTGGATTGAGAACTAGGCCTAGAGACGGGAGGTCCTAGGTTCAAATCCGGCCTCAGCCACTTCCTAGCTGTGTGACCCTGGGCAAGTCACTTGACCCCCATTGCCTAGCCCTTACTACTCTTCTGCCTTGGAGCCAATACACAGTATTGACTCCAAGACGGAAGGTAAGGGTTTTAATTAAAAAAAAAAAGAGTGGTAAGGGCCAGGCAATGGGGGTCAAGTGACTTGCCCAGGGTCTCACAGCTGGGAAATGTCTGAGTCCAGGTTTAAACCCAGGACCTCCCATCTCTGGGCCTGACTCTCAATCCACTGAGATACCCAGTTGCTCCCCTAAATCCTAATCTTTAAATCCTTCTATCTATCCACAAAAATCCTCTCCTTCACTTTCTCTTTCTCTTTTTGTTCCCTTTACTTCTCAAGTCTGCCCACATTTCCCATTAATCTATGGCCTTCACAATTCTAAAATGCCTTACATTTCTTCACAAATCCTTACATCATTCTGCTCCCTTTTCCATGCAACTTTCCCCCATTAAAGATGGTAGAAGATAATGAACTTGGGCGAAATTCAGGCTGGTTTATAGGGTTCTTTCAATTTACTGCCCTGAGGAAATCCTTGAAGTCCAAGGATGGGCTAGGATTCCCTCACCTCCTTTTCTCTTTTCCTGTTGACACATTTTCTTGGCTGTTATGGGGGACTTGACCCCTTCTGTCTCCATGTGACTTTGTCTACCAGAGCTTTCCAAGTCAAGTCATCAAACATCCATTTTATTCCTATATAACCCCTGCCCAGGAGGATAGAACCCAGAGAGCAACAGAACTAGGAGGAATGATCACTGAGGCATTTGTTAAATAGTCTTTATGTGTCAGGCTTTGATCTGGGTACTGCGGATGCAAAGCCAAAAGTGAAATAACCCTAGCTCTCAAGGAGTTACATTCTATAAAGGGAAATGCCACGTAGTTAAACAAGGAAACACAAGGGGGCATCTGGGTAGCTCAGTGGATTAAGAGCCAGGCCTAGAGACAGGGGATCCTGGGTTCAAATCTGGCCTCAGATACTTCCCAGCTGTGTGACCCTGGGCAAGTCCCTTGACCCCCATTGCTTAGCCCTTACCACTCTTCTGCCTTGGAACCAATACCCAGTAGTGATTCCAAGATGGAAAGTAAGGGGTTAAAAAAAAAAAAAGAAAGAATATACCAGATGGATATCAAATAAAATCAAGGCATTTTTGAGGTGGGACACTAGAAGCTGGGGTCGGGAGAGGTTCATTTCCAAAGGGGCATGAGAGGAACTTTGAAGGGAACTCTGGGATTCTAAGAGGTAGTGATGGCATTCCAGTGATTCTAGGCAAGAAGGGTAGCCAATGCAAAGGTACAGAAATGAGAAATAGAATGTGGATGTGTGAGGAATAGCAAGAAGGCTACTTTGATTGGACTATAGAGTACAGGAAGGTAAATGATATAGAATAAGGTAGGTTTGAAGAGCAGCTAAGTGGCTCTGGGGACAGAGAGCCAGGCTTAGAGACAGGAGGTCCTAGGCTGAAGTCTGGCCTCAGAAACTTCCTAGGAACATAAGCCTGGAAAAGTCACTTAGCCTCAATTGACTAGCCCTTACGGCTCCTCTACCTTGGAATCAATAGTATGGATCTTAAAACAAAAGATAAGGATTTGGAGGGGTGGGGGAGAGAAAGCAAAAGTAGTTTGGGACCTGTTTGTGAAGGGTTTATCTTTGATCCCGAGGAGCTACTGGAGTTCCTGAGTAGGGTTATGTGGTGCTCCCATGTGCATTTCAGGAAAATCACTTTGACAGTTGTATGGAAGATGGACAAGAAAAGAGGAAGGCTTGGTGATGGGCAGCCAGGTGGCACAATGGATAGGAGAAGCCAGGCCTGGAAGCAGAAAGACTCATCCTGTTTAAACCTGATCTCAGATGATTTCTAGCTGTGTGATCCTAAATAAGTCACTTTACCCTGATGACCTCAGTTTCCTCATCTGTCAAAATGAGCTGGAGAAGGAAATGTCAAACCACCTCCAATATCTTTGCCAAAGAAAACAACAAATGGAGTCACAAAGAGTCTGGCATGACTGCAGCAAGTGAACAAATCTGGCTGAGTTCAAATCTGGCCTCAGATGCTTAGGTGTGTGATCCTGGACTAATCAGTTAACCCTGCTGGCCTCAGTTTCCTCATCTGTCAAAATGAGCTGGAGAAGGAAATGTCAAACCAACCCAATATCTTTGCCAAGAAAAGCCCAAATGGGTTCACAGGGAATTGGACATGATTGAAAAATGACTGAACAAGATTTGATGCAGGAAGATCAATTGGCAAGAGCTTCGCATAAGCGAGTGTGCCAAGCACGGAAGGCATCCTTCTGTATGATCACCAATTCTCTTCTCTAGCTATGATCTGAAGGGCATTACACTACCTCCCCTCACCACTGACTCCAGTGACTGAGATTTAATTGCATTCTTGACTCTGTTGTCTAAGATCCAAGTGTATTATCCTTTGCCATGAATTCCCCCTCCCTTTAACACCTCCCCCACATGCCCTCAGTTGTCTCAGATTGGGCTTTATGCCCTTCCCTTGTGTTTCCAATGGGCCCATAGTAAAGATCTCCTGCTTTTTAGCATCACTGTGAAAGCTTTTAAGCCTCAAAGCAGCTGCAACAGAATAGGACACCTGTCATGGCAGGTTTTCAATAGACATCATTTACATACCCATAATAAGAGACAGTTTTGACCCAAAGTAAAAGGGCAGGAATGTTCATTCTTTCACCATGCTAAAGAAGCCATATAGATAATAGCTGCTTTTGTGGAGAGAGGGAAAGAGGAGATTGATCCAAGCTGGACCCATAAGGCCTAATGGCCAAGGTTTGGCTTGTTTGTGAGCACTTGGGCTGTGGGCATCCCCTGCTATACAGACAAGCTCCCAGGAGCCATTAGAGAACCCTTAGAGCTGCCCAGCAGTTTCCAGCTCCTGTTTCCCCAGCTGATCCCAGGAATTCTGTCTCTGTTCCTTTGTTATCTTGGGAGCGGAGCTACAAGGGCACATTCCACAGATGACCTCTATGCAACAAGTAGTAGAAGGAATTTCACCTAGGAAATGTGCGATGGGATAGGGTCCCCAAGCAAGAGTGAGGGGGAAATGAATGGAAAGCCCTAAGACTGTAATGATATGCCTGATATGTGAAAAGCCCTACAAGGTCTCTAGCACACAGAGACAGTCCTCAGGGAGAATGTGGACAAGGATGACACAGTATGAGAAGGCATGGATGGGTTGAGAACAGCATTCATAGAGGAAGTAACAGTATTAACAGGATAATAGGGGGCAGCTGGGTATCTCGGTGGATTGAGAGCCAGGCCTAGAAATGGAAAGTCCTGGGTTTAAATCTGGCCTCAGACACTTCCCAGCTGTATGACCCTGAGCAAGTCACTTAACCCCCATTGCCTAGCCCTTACCACTCTCTTCTGCCTTGGAACCAATACACAGTATTGTTTCCAACACTGAAAGTAAGGGTTAAAAAACAAAACAGAATAATAATGATAATAATAATAATAATAGTAACTGGCACTCATTTGATCTTAACAATCCTGGGAAGTAGGTGCTATTATCATCATTTCCCTTTTACATGGAAGGACTAAAGCAATAAGAGGTTTTGTGACTTGGCCACGGTCACACAGTACATATATATCTAGGGCAGAATTTAAATTCAGTTCTTTCAGAATCTGAGTCCAGAACTCTATCCATTATTATGTAATAATGAAAATAAATATAATATGTAATAATTAAAATATTACATGCAGGAGAAAAAAACACCATTCATAAGCAAAGGATAAACTATGGGAGTGGAAACACCAAGGAAAAGCAACTGCCTGAATACAGAGGTTGAGGGGACATGACAGAGGATAGACTCTAAATGAACACTCTAATGCAAATACTATCAACAAAGCAATGGGTTCAAATCAAGAAAACATCTAATGCCCAGTGGACTTACGCGTCGGCTATGGGGGGTTGGGGGGGGGAGGAAAAGAAAATGATCTATGTCTTTAACGAATAATGCTTGGAAATGATCAAATAAAATATATTTTAAAAAAACAATAAAAAAATGAAAAAAAATATTACATGTAATATTTAGAAATTGGTTTTTATTAGTAAAAAAAAATTATTGTGGTTGCCATTTATAAAATTCACTCAAGTCATGAGGATGATAGTAACTTTTAACAATTACATTTAATATAAATATAGTATAAGAAAGTAATAAGGAAGGAAGCAAAAAATTATTTCCTAGCCTACCACCCTAAAGTCTAATCTGTAGAATTTCAGTTTGCTTCCTAACAAGGTTCTGATCTCTATGTGGAAGTCCAATAGTCTCTTTGGAGCAACAGTCTTACCAGCCCTCGAGGGTGTCTTTTTTTTTTTAACCCTCATCTTCCATCTTAGAGTCAATATTGTGTTTTGGCTCCAAGGCAGAAGAGTGGTAAGGGCTAGGCAATGGGGGGGGGGGGTCAAGTGACTTACCCAGGGTCACATAGCTGGGAAGTGTCTGAGGCCAGATTTGAACCTAGGACTTCCCATCTCTAGGCCTGACTCTCAATCCACTGAGCTATCCAGCTGCCCACTTAGGGGGTGTCTTCTGCCTGAGCCATCAATGCCAAATGGAGTAGAATAATCAATGTCAGAAAACTCATGCACCAGACTCAATCTCCTCTATGGTCTCATCTTTTATAGCCCTTTTCTCTGCATCACTTCCTGTCTCTCTCAGCTGGTCAGGAACCAATCAAAGTCTCTCTGCCCCAGTCCAGTAACCCTTAGTTCAGGGTCATGTTCCTAGGGCTCCTTACCTGTCACCTCTGTTTGGAACGTTCTAGCCACAATAATGGGAGGGATCAGACGAGAATAAAGAAGTTCCCTTTACACAATTGGACACCTCTGTCTGTGTTACAGATCCATTAGAATGTTAAAGCTATTTCTAATAGTAATAGCTAACATTTAACTTGTAATGTAAGGTTTTCAAAGGGTTTTACCTATATTAGCTCCTTCGATTTGATCCTCACAACTCTCCTGCCAGGTAAATATTGATATTATCTCCAATTTATTGATGGAGAAATGTGAGGCTGAGAGGTCTTCATATTATTCTCTCATTCTGCTCATCTTTCTATATGAAGTTTGTAAAAAGTCCCAGGACACATTGTGACCATGTGATTATTCTTTTGTCTTTATTGTTCTGAAGACCAGTTAGGTCAAATAACAGCAGCTTTTTGTCACTGAGTAAAAAATTGAGGCATAAGCAGATCTGAGGGCTCGCTGAAAGGTTCTTGAGGTTAACTCAGTAGGTTAGCGGACAAGAAGATGACCAAGATGATATCAGTGTGGTCCATCCTGACTCTACAGAATTTTAGTTTCTTCTGCTAGGTCTCTCTGTTCTCAGAGTTTTTCATTTCTGCCTAGCTTGAAGGTGACGAGCCTGTGGAATGGAGATGGAGACGTCTATTTAAAATGCTCTTCTGAAAGCAAGATTTCAAATTTTATTACAAATTCAATAATCTTCCAATAAACATTCCAAGATATTCAATGCAAGTCCAAAAAGTGCAAAGAACACGAAATCCTGAGTTTCTATTACTAGGGATTTTTTACAGTTAATGTTTTTCATCTTTTGGTATTTTATTTTTCCTAATTACATGTAAAAAACAATATTTAGCATTAGTGTTTGAACATTGTAAGTTCCAAACTCTCTCTGTCCCTTCTCCCTCCCTGAGAAAGTAGGCAAATTTGATATAGGCATGTGACATAATGCAAAAGATATTTGTCTTATGCTTGTTTTTTTTTTAACCCTTACCTTCCGTCTTGGAGTCAATACTGTGTATTGGCTCCAAGGCAGAAGAGTGGTAAGGGCTAGGCAATGGGGGTCAAGTGACTTGCCCAGGGTCACACAGCTAGGAAGTGGCTGAGGCCAGATTTGAACCTAGGACCTCCCATCTCTAGGCCTGGCTCTCAATCTACTGAGCTACCCAGCTGCCCCCTTATGCTTGTTTTTAACAAGTATTTTCACTTTAACAAATTGATAACAAGATTGCCCTTATTATTTGTGTTCCCTTATGAATACCTTTGTGTTTTATGAATTCACATGCAATCGACATTCTTTTCTTTTTCATTTGAATGGCTGCGGTTTCCTACTAACTCCCTCTCCAAAATAAGTGTGATCAAACACAATGGCCAACACTGGCCAGATCGGAAAATTTAAGTCTCCTTCTGCCTCTTTAGTGTTGATGTTTCTCTTCCATCACCATACTGATCTGTTTTGTAATTACCTTTAGTGAGTGATCCTTGATTTCCATAAAGCTGACAGAGTAGTTATGACTCAGTCCAAATCCAGTGCCATCTCCCTCAATCCATCACAATTGCACCAGATAAAATAAAAGAACCACAACCTGGAAAAGAAATCCTTGCAAGAAGAACCTCAAAGGAAAACAAACAGAAACATCAAACAAATAAATAAGCAGGAAAAAAGGCTCAGTTTTCCTATTTGGAAACATTTTCTTTTTCTTCTCAGGAGAATTTCCATTTGTGTCTTCAGTCTTTAATTCTTAGGGGCAGCTAGGGGGCTCAGTGAATAGAGAGCCAGGTCTGAAGGTCAGGAGGACCTGGGCTTAAATCTAATGGGGTCCTGGGAGGACACTTCACCTTAACTTTTGTGTAGCCTTTTGCCCTTTTGTCTTAGTGTTGTTACTAAGTCAGAGAGTAAGTTTTGTTGTTGTTGTTTTAAGGATTTAATCCCTGAGAGTCCATTCTTCTTGGATAAACTTGTAACATATTAGGTTATAAAATATAAACATTAGAAGGGATCTGATCCCAGCTGTGTGACCCTGGGCAAGTCATTTGACCCCCCATTGCCTAGCCCTTACCACTCTTCTGCCTTGGAACCAATACACAGTATTGATTCCAAGACAGAAGGTAAGGGTTTAAAAAAAAAAAAGAAGGGATCTGAAACCATCTATTTTTGATTGATTTATATCTTGTCAAAAATCTCCTGTAGTCAATGGGGATATAGACTCTAAACCAGGGGTCCCCAAACTACTACCCATGGGCCACATGCGGCCCCCTAAGGTCATGTATCTAGCTCCCACTGCACTTCCAAAGGGGCACATCTTTCTTTGGTGGTCAGTGAGAGGATCACTGTATGTGGCTGCAAACCGTGGCATTGCTCACATGCAGTACTACTTCTGGTGACATGTGTGATGCCACATTGTGTAAAAATGGAGATTTGAACCCTGGACTTCAATCCCCAGAAGTCCTTGGCCACTTCCCAGAATGCTTTGTAATCTCACTGAGATCCTCACCTGGGCGAGATCAAAATTTCTATTTAACTGGTTGTAAAAGCCTACTTGGGCCTCTTCCTACTTCTGCTTCCAGGCAGACGTGTCTCTCATGATGTAAATGAAATTGAATGGGCCTTTCGGCCCTCCTAGGCACGTGCTTTCTTAGAGTATTTTCTTTAATTTTAATCTTAATAAACCTCATGAAAATATAATACTTCTAGCAGAGGAAACTAAATTTTAACTGCTACAATTGTAAGGCGCCACACAAAGGATTACATGGCTGCACAATGGAAGACATCAGCATGGTGAGAGGAAATCTGGGGGAGGGGATTCCACACTGTGTATACTGCTGCCCGGTTAGAGTTAGGGTTAGGGTTTGAGTTAGGTTTTTATAGTCCGGTCCTCCAACGGTCTGAGGGAGAGTGGACTGGCACCCTGTGTAAAAAGTTTGGGGACCCCTGCTCTAAATGATCACCCTAGTGCAAATATCAATAATATGGAAATAGGTCTTGATCAATGACATATGTAAAACCCAGTGGAATTGCTCATTGGCTATGGGGGTAGGGGGAGGGGAGGGAAAGAACATAATTCTTGTAACCATGGAAAAATACTCTAAATTAACTAAATAAAATTTTCCAAAAAAAATTTTTTAAATCCCCTATGACAGTGATGACACACCTTTTAGAGATGGAGTGTCGTGCCCATCCCCTCCCCAGTGACTGAGTGCTATGCCTCTCCCCCCTCACCAAGTGCTGCTTGCCCCCTGCCCCCCTTACCCCAAAGAGGTGTAAAAGTTAAATTTAGTCTCTTGTAATAAAAGTATTATATTTTATGAGATTTATTAAGATTATTAGAAATCAAGGAAATAAGGAAAGCATGTGCCTAGGGCTGATTAGCCCATTCACAATTCACTTACATCTTGTTGCAATCTCTGAGTAGAGGAAGAGAGAGGCTGAAATAGGCATTGCAGCCAGTTTTAATACAAATTGTGTTTTCACCCAGGTGGGGACTCAGGTGAGATTATAGGGAATTCTGGGAAGTACCAAGGACTTCTGGGGATTGAAGTCTGGGGTTCAAATCTCCATTTTTATACAGGGGAGTGAGAAAGTGATCCCAATGGGCTTCAGGGCAAAGGAGCATGTGTGGAGAGGGGGAGAGGAGTGACCAGAGTGTTCAGCTCCCTTTCAGCTTTGCCAACTTGTGCCCTGTATGCTCCCATTAGACTATTGGGCAGAAGTGAGGGTGACGTGAAAAAAATGTCATTAGGCAAGGTGGAAGGGGGAGGGGATCAGCTCTGCCAAAGAGGCCTTTCTAGTAATGAACTGGGGGTGGGGAGCAGTCACATGCCCACAGAGATTGCTCTGCATCCCATCTTTGGCATCTGTGCCATAGGTTCACCATCATTGCCCTATGGAATTGGGGACAAATGGTCCTATTGAAGTTCTCTAGTAAAGATGAAGCCACCACATCCCAAGGTAGCCTCATTTGACCTGCCTTGTAGATTTTTAGGACATTGAATCCTATCCATCTTGAAATCAGCTCTTCTAAAACCTATGCTTATATAAGACGATGACCACTTTTTTTCCACTATTGAGAATTCCGTGAAGAAGTCAACCCCTCTACGCATCCTCCCCAACTTCTTCTCATTTCTATTTCTGCATTGGATCTTCTTGTTCAGAATAATGTTCAAAACAACTGATTTTTGCTTCCTTGCTGCTTCCTCTGACTTAAACAGAATTAAGGACTAGCTTATTCTGCTTGGACCCAGAAGGCAAGACAATGAATAATTTCTGGAAGCTGCAAAGGGGCCAATTTAAGCTTAGGTGTCAGGAAAGACCTCCTAACTATTACAACTTTCCAAAATCATAATAGGCTGCTTTGAAAGATGGTGGATTAAGGGTGAGGACAAAGACAGCCACGGAGCACCAGATTTCACCATGCTAAGTCTGAAATCAGGAAGATGAGAGTTCAAATCCAGCCTCAATCATGCACTAGTTGTGTGACCCTGAACAAGTCACTTCACCTTTGTCTGGCTCAGTTTCCTCAAGTAAAAAATGAAGATTCCTCTCAGGGTTGTTGTGAAGATTGAAGAACTTAATATTTGAAAGGTGCTTAGCATAGTGCCTGACAGAAAGTTGTTGGTTATTGTCTATCATACTTAACGAGAACCAAAATGACATCACTATGTTAGGGTCAATATACAGTGAGTCCAAATGATTAGTTCAGTGAATAATCAGACCAGTGTGATCTTGAAAGGCTCTACTTGGAAGGGTACTAATACCTTGAATGAACTTTTGGGCTGAGAATTTTTCTAAATTTGCTCATCTCACATTTCTTTTGAGATCCTGCAATTATGCTTTACTCATAGAGTATAGCACCTTCTTTGATGTGGGCATGCCATGCTGGACCATCCTATCTTATGGTTGTGACAACCTTGTTTTATGAAACACCAAATTTACCATGTTCCATGAAACTTGCCTTCAAGAAATTCCCAGACTAATCCTTGTCCCAGAGTGAATATTTGGCCATCAAACACCCATGGAGTGGTAGATGTAGTCAAATCTCAAGTACCCTTTCTTTGTCCTCTAAGTTTCTCTTATTACAGCTATGGTGAACCTTGGATACATGCCCATAGAGAGTGCTCTGAATGCCATCTTTGGCACCCATGCCATAGGTTTACCATCACTGTATTATTATATTTTAAGCTTCTCCTAGGTATCCTAGTCTTGGGCTACAATCTCTTTTCTAAGCCTTTATGTAACCAGTCAAATGTTCCTCTTTTGGTTATATTCCCTAAGGCCATGTTGGTGTGAAGTCTATCTTATTATCTTATTAACTCTCCCCTTGTCTATTTTTAGCTAATCAAATCAAGAACTTAAAGTATCCCTACTTAGTACCCCCACTTAATCATTAGGTAAGAGAGCTCACAAATCACTTACTAGTTCACACCCCTAAAGGTCACAAGCACTGCCCTCCCTTGGGCAGTGCTAGGCAAATTGAAAGACTGAAATTGGTTTCTGTGAAGAGAGATAGAAACAGGAAATGAGGTGGGAAAGGGTGCATAAAAGGAGACCAACTTGGTCTGGGAGACCATTCCCTTCCTTGGTTTTTGGAGAGACTGGTTCCTTGACCCTCTTTGGTGCCTTAGTTTGTAGAGAGACTGGTTCTGAAGATTCATTCCTAGGCTTGTGGAGAGACTCTTTCCTTGGATTTTGTGTTGGCTTGCTGGAGACTACTAGACTTTCATGTGGAGATCAGGACTTGAGGAAAACCTTTCCAAGGGCTGAGTCAGACTTCATTGGAGAAGTATTTAGGGATGGTAGGCTTGTTAAGGCTCTGTCTCTTTTCTACATTTGCCACTTTCACTTTTTCTACCTTGTAAATAAAAGCTGCTAACAGTCATTTTGACTTAGGGGGCCAATATTTTTATAAACAGTGACCACTTTTATAACTCTCAGATTGAGTCAAAACCTAAATTTAAATCTTAAATTGGTGAATATGTGACATGAGTGCCCTGGCTTCCTGGGGGAGGGGGGGCTGCTCCATTCCCCCTCTCCACTGCATCTGAGGACATTTTTTTGCATGTCTCACCCCTCTGTCCAGCGGACCAATATGAGCACTTCTTCCTTCCACTCTATGGGCTAATGGGGGTCGAGGTTCACAGGTGGCTCGAAGGTATAGTTGGGCATGGCATCTCTAAAAGGTTCACAATTCTGTGAATAAATAGATGCCCATGTTCTTTATTCAATGGAAATTCCCATTCATGGTGTTCCCCCCCCCCCCCAGACATTGTTCCCAGTCTCAGAGCTTGACTCCGTGTGTGTGTGTGTGTGTATGTGTGTGTGTGTGTGAGGGACTCTATGTGGTGGCTATAAAAGCATATTCTCCCTTGCTCTGACTAAAAATATGTTCTTTTGTAATTGCTTTGGTAGTTTTGTGCTTTTCCAGGTTGACTATTGATACCAAAGTTCTTCAGAGAAACTTTGAAAATGTCCTTGTGTTGCTTCTTTTGACTTTCATGTGAGTGCTTGACTTGTGTAAGTTCTCTGTAAAATTGTCCTTTAGACAAAAACATGTTTGCCATTCAAGCAATGTGGACAGCCCCTGGAGCTCTACTTTCTGCAATAGAGTCTGAAACTTGGCAGTTGAGCAGGTGAAAGGACCTCTGTGTAGTGCCTTATCATGCCAGGTGATCTTTGGGTTCTTCCTGAGATAATTCAAATGGAAGCTATTCTATTTCCTGGTATGGTACTGATAGACTGTCTAGGTTTCACAGGCATACAACAATGAAGTTGCCCCAATGACTCTGTAGTCCTTCAGTTTGGTAAGCAATCTAATACCTCTTCTCTTCCACACTTTCCTTTGGAGCCACCCAAACACCAAGCTAGCTCTGGTAATATAGGAGACAACCTCATCATCCATGTGGATATTGCTAGAAAGGATGTTGCCAAAGTAAGTGAATTTATCCACAGCATTCAAAATTTCTCCATTTGCTATAACCCTACATATGGGTGGTGTGGTGATGATTGGCAGACAACCTTTGGGTTTTTTTTTTTTTAATGTTAATTATTAGGCCAAAATTAGCACATATGGCAGATAATCAGCCCATGCTCTGTTGCCTTAGTACCCTACCAGCTATGTGACCCTGGAGAAGACACTTAATCCCAGTCTACCTCAGTTTCCTTATCTGTAAAATGAGGATAATAATAGCCATAGGTCACTGCATTGTTGTGAGGATCAAATGAGATAATGTGTGAAGCCCTTTGCAAACCTTAATGTGCAATATAAATGCTAGATATTATTATTATTATTATTATTATTATGAAAGTCAGAAAAATGTTCATACCCTTTCATCCTGCTTTCCCATTATTAACCTTTATTTGCAGGAAGAAAAACCTATTTGTACAAAACATATGTATTTCTAATATATCATTTGTAATAGCAGAAAGCTAGAAACAAAATGTGCCCAGAAACTGGGGAATGACTGAATAAATTGTGTCATATGAATATTTCTGAATAAGAATGCTCCCTAAGAATTGGCAGTCAGGAATTCTAAGAAATGTGAGAAGTGATTCAGAGCTAAGGGAGCAGGACCTGAAGAACAATGTATACACTGATAACAACAACCAAATGAAGTCAGCACCGAACAGCAACCAAACTGATGATCTCTGATGTCAACAAAGATGTTACTTTGTAAAAGAAAAAGCCCAGACTCCCTGATTATAAAGGAAGTGTGTGGTTTAATATACAATTGTGCTACTATTTTCTAGGATTACTTTTATTTCTCTGCTTCCCCCCCCCCCACTTGGTTCTATTTTGTTGAAACAAAATTTATCAATAAGAAAAAAGAAGAAAGTGATTGCTAAGCAGTGGGGCAGGTCCTTCTTTTCTTCCCCTATCCCTTAACTAGTCTTTATGTGGCACTGAAACATTATTTAGCTTTTATAGAATAAAGCTTTATGCTCCTTAATTTTAAAATGCAGATGAATCTGACATTTTATATATTTCTTTAAGAAGGAACTAAATTAAATTTCCCCATTTATTGAAAGATTTAATTTTTCTCTAATTGTTTTTTGTCTCTGTCTTGATAATAACTGTTCCTATTATAATGGGACTTTAAAGACTATAAAATGCTTTCTGTGTGGTTATCATCTCTGCTTTAGATCATGGAGGATGGCTGTTTGGAGTACAAATGAGTCAAACATTTAAGTATTATATGAGGAAAGCAGGCAGACAGATCTTTAATTGTTGTACACAAAAACTACAGAACTTCCTTTTCCTAAGCATTGTAACAAATAACCAAGCTTCCCCTTTATCCATGGTGATCTGTGCAAATAGGGTCATCTGTTCCAAGGTGAGATTCTTTTGCCCAAACTATAAAGTGATAAGACAAAGGGGGGGAGGGATTAAAGGCTTGAGGACAATTAAAATTCAACTGATAACTAAAGATTTGCCTGAGCCATATTTACTAAAGTATTATGCTTGAAATAATGATTTTAACTTTATTATCCTACTTCCTCTTTAAAGTCACTGGCTACTCTTGCTTTGCTATCATGTGGGCCAAGTGGGAAGAGGGCTGTTTCTATAGTCAAAGGACCTGGCCTCCATACTGACTGCTGACTCTTAGCTATGTCCATAGCTAGCCATGGGGGGTTTTTGGCAAGGATACTGGAGTGGTATGCCATTTCCTTCTCCAGTGAATCCAGGAGAGCCTTCTCTCAGGCAATTGGAAGTTAAGTGACTTGCTTAAGGTCACACAGTTAGAAGGTGTTTGAGGCTAGATTTGAACTTAAGTCTTCCTGAACCTAGGTCTAGAGTCTAGTTACTGAGCCACAGCTGCCTCTGCTATCATCTCTAGGCACTGAGCAAATCACTTTATTTCTCTAGGCCTCCATTTCCCCCTTTGTAAAAGTTGGAGATTCTATCCAGCTCTAAATGTATAATTAATATGAGATAACATATCTCTTTATGTTCCTTATATACCTAATGGGTTTTTAAAAATCTTATTTAGAATGATTCATATTTTGACAGTTTACTTAGATGCCACCTCACCAGATATTGTTACATTTATCACCATTATGAAGGAACAGACACATCATGAATGCTAAGTTCATTCATTCATTTGTCTTATCCCCCCCCCCCCAATTCTCAGACTGACTTTTTCCTATTAAAATTTTTTTACATGTCAATTCAATTTTTAATCATCATTTTTTGGCATTTTGCTATCCATGTTCTCTCCCCCCCCCCCACTCCAGTCTCTCTCTCTCTCTCTCTCTCTCTCTCTCTCTCTCTCTCTCTCTCTCTCTCTCTCTCTCTCATTCTCTCTCTCTCTACTCTCTCTCTCTCTCCCACACACAGTCTCTCTCCTCTCTCCTTTCTCTCTCTCTTACTCTTTCCTCTCTCCTCTCTATCTTCTCTCTCTCACTCTCTCTTTCCTCTCTCTCTCTCTCTCAGACATTTGGTAATAGGATATAGGTAGATTTTACAAGTGCTATCATACAATAGGGGTGTATGGGGTGCTCAGGGAGGGGTAGCATCTCTGGTATGGAGGGCTTGTCATGCCCTCTTAGGGCAGCTTTCCAGCCTCTGACCCTCACCTGACACCCAGTTCTCACTTGTGGCTCCTAGTAGCTGCTAGCATGCGGCAGCGGCCATACCCCGGGCAACAGCTTCGACAGGCCGGCTAAACCTTGTGAGGGTAGCCATCGGGTCATCGACCCCTGGTGAACCAGGGCTTTGCTCACCCAGCATGTGAAGACTGCTTTGGCTGAACAGACGGAAGAAACCAATAAGAAGGTTCAACGGCTGAGATGGCGACGCAGCAAAGCACTGTGGAGTGCTTAGGGCGTGTTGGAGCACAAAGGACAACATGGCCATCCAATGCAGCTGAGGAAGTCTCCAGGTGTAATGATTTTTTGTGCCAATGGGCCCAGGCTTCCAACGCTGAGAGAGTGGGATTGTCTCTGTGCAATGACTTTTCCACTTAAATCTCCTTCATGCACAAGTGTCTTTGTGCACACTCATCTATACACCACAGATGAAAATGCACAAAGACAATTGTCATCCTCGGTTAATGAGAGACTACCACTATACTATCATACAATACCTATTTCCATGTTCATCATGTTGTAAAAGAAGATATTTATCACTTACAGCACACAAAAAAACTCATAAAGGAGATAAAGTAAAAAATCACTATACTCCAATCTGCATCCAGACTCCTTCAGTTCCTTCTAAGGTGGTGGATTACCTTTTTCATCATGAGTCTCCGGAATTGTCTTAGATCCTTTCATGGTTGCTGATAATAACTAAGCCGTTCTTAGCTGATTGTCATACATAATTGCTGTTTTTCATTCATTTGGTCAGCATCAAGCTTATGTAATGCACGACACCAGGGAAATTATAAAGAGAATAGGATGAAGTCTCTGTCTTTAGAAAGTTGATAGTTTAATAGGTCTGATAAACAGGTACACAAATAACTATGTTGCAAGTATAAGAGCATTTGAGAAAATTCCAAGTGTTTTTTAAAAATTTAACCTCGAATGTCAACAAAACAATAGGTTGCATTTCTATAATGCTTCAAGGTTGGCCAAGTGCTTTATAGATATAGATTCTCATTACAATTCTGAGAGGTGAATGCTATTTTTATTTCATTTTATAAATGAGGGATTTGAGGCAAACAGAGGCTAGGTGACTTGCTGGGACTGTGAGCATGGAACATTGAATTTCCTGGCAAATGCATCTGGTTGGACCTGAAATCATAAAGATTTACCAGAAACATTTATAACCTCCCTGCATCGGTTTCCTTGTCTGTAAAAATGGGGATAATTTAAATACCTTATTATCTGCTTTTTGTTTTAAAACAAAAACTCTTACCTTCTATCTTGGAATCAATACGGGGTATTGGTTCCAAGGCAGATGAGTGGTAAAGGCTAGGCAATGGGGGTTAAGTGACTTGCCCAGGGTCACACAGCTGGGAAGTGTCTGAGGTCAAATTTGAACCTAGGACCTCCTCTCTAGGCCTGGCTCTCAATCCACTGAGATACCCAGATGCCCCCTGGTGTTTTTTTTTTTTAATGGGGATAAAAGCACTATAATCTTTCAGAATTTTAATGTGGATCAAATAGGAAATAGTTGTAAAGTTCTCTGAAAACCTCGGAGTATGATATAAATGCTACCTATTATTAAGTATTAAATACAGTTGGTGTGTTGGTTAGTTTTGCAGAACTGATTTTTTAATTTCTTTTTTCTTCTTTAATACAAGGGATGTTTTGTACCACATCTTCTTTTCCAATTGCTTTTCACCTTTGCTTTTTGGAACCTCTATTTACCCCTTAAAAAATAATCCTTGTCTTCTCTTAGTATCAGTTCTAAGATAGAAGAATGGCAAAGGCTGGGCATCAGGGTTAAGTGACTTGCCCAAAATCACACAGCTAGAAAATATCTGAGGTCAAACATGAATCCTGGGAGGACTCACAACTTGGTGCTCTTTACACTGTGCTGGCTGTCCCTCCCCCCAATTTCCTTTTAAGTCTCAGTTCAACTGTCACTTCCTTAAAGAAATTCTTCCTGATTCTGTGAGTTCTTGGTTTCTTCCAAATCATTGTGAATTTATTTTGTATTATTTGTATATGTATATCGTATTAATGACCCTTGCATTGATTTACCTCTGAACATGTTGTATCCCCTGAAAATGCAGAAGTCCTTAACTTTTGTGTTGTAGACTTCTCTGGCATTCTGGTGAAGCCAATGGATCACGTCTAAGGAATCATAGTTTGTTACCTGAATTCATAATCGAGGGAAATGCTAAATTTCATTTAGATGTTAAAGAAAATAACCCCCCCCCCCCATCCAAGTTCATTAACCTCCTGAAACCTATCCATGGAACCCTTAGCCATTCATATAGCTCTGTTTTAGTAGAATATAAGCTCCCTGAGGGCAGGTATTGTCTTTGTCTCCTCAGTGCCTGGCACCTAGTGGATGCTTAATAAATGCTCGTTGATTGATAGCTGACCTTAACTTAGTGTGTTTTCATTTATATATATTACTTCATTTTATTTAACTTTCCTGGAAAGTGTCAAATGAAGTTATCAGAAGAGGCTACCTTGACCCCACTGACCACATGGTTGAAGCTCATTCTTCCCAGTGGCCACTTAATTACACTTAGAACCTTTGATCTCACCAAATGCTGGTCAATCCTCCTCCTTAATGCCCCTCTGATCACTTTTCATTGTTGAAGTTTATTTAAATCCTGTCCTTCACCCTTAAAAATGGGCACTCTGACACTCACTCTAGTTGTATCGTGACTCAGTATAGCTGCCTATAGTTCCTCACCTGGATTAAAGATCCTTGTTGCTACTTTGGCAGTCCTCTTTATTTTCAGGTTGACAGATGTATGCATATAGCAGTGATGATGAACCTTTTAGAGATGGAGTGCCCGGGCCCCACTCCTACCCACCAGACCTGGTGCCATGCTCCTCCCCTCACTAAGTGCTGGGCACACCCTGCCCAGCTCTTATCCCTCCTGGGGGAGGGAAGAAGCGCTCTCATTGGGCTGCTGGGCAGAGGGGTGGGTGAAGTGAGGAATGTCCTCAGTGAATGTAGGAGGGGTTGGGAAGTGCCCCCAGCTCCCTGTTCCTCTTCAACTCTGCTGCCTGTGAGTCACCCACCTTATCCCACCTTATCCCCTGTGCTTCCATTGGGCTGATAGGCACAGGGGAGGGGGATGTGAAAAATGTCATCAGGTGTGGTGGAGAGGGGGAGGAGAGCAGCTCCTTCCTAGTCCCTCTGCCTTTCTTCTAAGGAACTCTGTGGATGGAGGCAGAAGATAGCTATGTGTCCACAGAGAGTACTCTGTGTGCCACCTTTTGCACCTATGCCATAGGTTTGCTATCATTGGTATATAGGTTGTTTAAAGCACTTAAAAAATCCTTACTGGGGGCAGCTAGGAGGCTTAGTGGATAGAGTCAGGCCTGAAGCTATGAGGACCTGGGTTCAAATGGGGTCTCAGACACTTCCTAGCTATGTGATCCTGGGCAAGTCACTTAACACCAATTGCTTAGCCCTTACCACTCTGATGTCTTGGAACCAATACCTAGTATTGATATTAAGACAAAAGGTAAAATTTGCTTTTTTCTTAAATGCTTATTGATTGATCGATTTTAGAGGAGTTAGAGACTGGAGGCAAGAAGCAAGAACAATGGTTAGATTACTTCCATGGTTTAGATTTATGCTAGAAGACCTTCTTAGTTATTTGCATATTGTCTCTCCCATTAGATCAGGGCTCCAAGAGAGCAGGAAAGTCATGGCTTTCTTTGCATCCTAGTGCCTGGCACACAGTAGGAGCTTAACAAATGTTTGTTGACTGGTGGCAATGAGAATGATAAAGAGGAGACAGATTCATGACACATTGCAGAGACTGAATTGCAGGAGTTAAACATTGATTGAAAGTCTACAAGGAGCAATGAGGGTTTAGAGAGAACTCCCACCCACCCCCCTTCTAAGCAGTCATGTGTGACCAGGGAAATGGCAGTGCTACCAGCAGAACCAGGAACAGTTGGAAAAGGAGCAAGTTTTGAAGGGAATATAAGTTCAGTTTCAGGAGAACTTGAGTTTCAAGTTTCATGGGTAGCCACAGCCAAAGACCTCACTGCTAAGTGGTGAGGAGCCTCTCCACCCTTAGCTAGGGCCGGGCCGTCTTTGGAAAGCAGCCTATCACCAAGGACTTACGCCTAACTTTTAAAACAAACTTTTAAAGATGGATCTTGCCACAGTGTATGTAGGTTCCGCAGGTAGAGCTCCCCATACCCTGGGGTTCTTTTTGCATCAAAGCAGTGGAAATGTTCAATAGGCAATCTCTAGTATTATTAAATTGGGAAGTCAATAGATTTTAAATGGCTACTTTGTACCAGGCAAGGTGCTAAGCTCTTTGAATACAAAGAGACTAGAGACACTCTACCCTCAAGGAGCTTATAGTCTTAACAGGGGAGGAGTTATACAAGCAAATATGTACAAATATGCAGGATAAATGGGAGATAAACAACTGAGGGAAGACACAAGCATTAAGAAGAGTTGGGATTTTAGTTGGGATTTGAAGCAAACCAGGGAAGTTAGGAGGTAGAGTTGAAGAGGGAGGACAATTAGGAACAGGGGACAGTCAGAGAAAATGCCAAAAGTCAAGAGATAGGAGTCTCACATTCTGGGGAAAGGTTGCTCTTTTTCTTTTCTAAGATTCAAAGTCAGGAAAAGTCACTTCCAGCTACTTGCTACCTTCCCCCAGGGATTCCATTTAGCAAGAGATGAAAGGCTCCGGGTCCGAAGGAGTAGAGATATACTTTAGGTAGCTAGTTGGAAAATGAGGGTCTGTAATTGAGAAAGATTTAAAGCCTAGAAACTAGATAATTCTGCTAATGCATGATTCCTTTTTCAAAGCTAATGTGCTCCCTTCATTCTCCAATCATTTGGCATACACTTTGTTTCCAATTTCTTTTTTTCCGATGACAAAAAGTGTTGCTGTAAAAAGAAGTCTTTCTTCTTATCTATGGTCTTCTAGGGATATAAACCTAAGGTCAAAGGCATGGATTTTTTATTCATTTTATTTGCAAGACCCCAAATTGTTTTCCAAAATGCAAGTACAGATTCACAGCTCACCACCAATGTAATGAACAACGATTAAAGTGTTTCCTCTGACACATTAGCCATGTTAGACAAGAAGTCAAGAGGCATGTTACAGAGCACTTAACATGTCAGGAACAATATTAAATGCTGAGAATACAAATACAAAAGGAATGACAGTCCTGCCCTCAAGGAGCTTACCTTCTAATGTAGAAAGATAATAAATAAAAGAGAGCCTCTTTCTATCTTTTGTTATCTTTTTAAATTTGCAGAGGTAAGGTTGGTTCTCTAGGGTTGGTCTGATTTGCATTTCCCTTATCGCAATAATTGCTTGTTGATTGATTGAATAAGGATAGGATGCAGAACAAAAGGCCCTTAGTGATTATTTAGTCCAGACTTTGAGGCCACAGAATCTTACAATATGGGAGATTTGATGGTATTTCTTGGTAGAGAGGAAAAAACCCGGGGAGAGGGAGGGTGATTGAAGATTGCAACCAAAGAGGGATCAAAATCTCTGACTGGCACTAGGATCACGGGCACAGGTAAAGTAAAAGGCAGGAAATATAATCTCTCTTTTAAAGGCAAAAGGGAAGGAGACATAAAGAAGTTCTGTTATGAAGGTTATAGATTTAGATGTGGAACAGTTATCTGTTTAATCATCTAGTTCTACTCTTTATTTTACTTATCAGGAAACTGAGAAAAAGAGAGGATCAAGCAGTTTGTACTAAGTCAAATAAGTAGTGGTAGAGTCAGTATTTGAATTGTAGTCCTTTGCTCCTAGTCTATTGATGCACAGCACAGCCAAGATCTCTTAATAGATAAATTAATAAGCAAATAAAAAATTATATATATCAAGCTTTAAGATTTGCAGTCCTTGAAGCTGTGGGAGGCAGGTGCTCTTGTTATCCTTATACAAATGAAGAAATTGAGGCAGATAGGTTACATGCCTTGCTAGACCTCATAGCTAGTAAACATATGAAACAGGATTGGAACTTCCAGACTCTAGGTCAATCAGTCTATGCACTGTATCATCTATCAATAAATGTTTGATAAAAAAAAAAAAGTTTTATGGATGCCTTTTTAAAAATGTCCTAGTTTTCCTCAGTATCATTCCCCTACCCCCTCTCAGTTATCTTACGTAACAGGTAGTATGTTTTAGAGAGAAAAAGAAAAAGAAAGAGAAAAATCAGCATAACTGATCAATAACAAAGTGAAAACGTGCAATATGTAACAGCTGTGGACCTCTCCTTGCAATTGGTTGAGGTAAGAGTATCTTTTCATATCTATTTTGCAACATAGATTTTTTTTTTGTTTACATTGTTATAAAATTCTTATGTATGCTTTCTTGGCTCTACTCACTTCCAGAGAAACATGGAAAGGAAAATGTTTCTCTGTATTCATTGAGCTCATCATTTTCTTATAGCACAGTTGCTTTCAAGAACCACAATTTGTTTAGCTCAATCCAGGAACATCTACTTTGTTTCCAATTCTTTACTAACACAAAGAGTGAATTTAAATGTTTTGTTGTAAAGAGGACTTTTCTTCTTATCAATGTTCTCCTCCGGATTATAAATCAAAGGGTATGAATCTTTTATTCACTTTATTTGCAAAATTCCAAAATGCTTTCCAAAATGTTGTACTCAGTGATAGCTTCACCAACAATGCAGTGAATAACGACTCATCTAATACATACTGATTATATAAAGTCAAGAAATGTAAAAAATAAAAGGGGAAGAAAGGGGGGCAGCTGGGTAGTTCAGAGGATTGAGAGCCAGGCCTAGAAACAGGAGGTCCTAGGTTCAAAACTAGCCTCAGCTTCCCAGCTGTGTGACCCTGGGCAGGTCACTTGACCCCCACTGCCTAGTCCTTACCACTCTTTTGCATTAGAACCAATACATAGTATTGATTCCAAGACCGAAGGTAAAGGTTTAAAAAAATTTTAATAAAAAAAAATAAACAAAATAAAAGGGGAAGAAAGGACCTACTTATACAAAAATATTTATAGCTCTTCTTTTTGTAGTGGCAAAGTATTGGAAGTTAAGGGGATGTCCCTTGATTGGGGAATAGCTGAACAAATTGTGATATATTATGGTGATGGGATACTATTGTGCTTTAAGAAACAATGAACGGGATGATTTCAGAGAGAACTGGAAAGATTTTGATGGATTCATGCAGAGTGAAATAAGCAGAACCAGGAAAATATACACAATAACAGCAATATCGTGGAATGATCAACTGTGATAGACCTGGCTATTATTGGCAATAATCCAGGACAGTTCTGAGGGATTTATGACAAATAATGCTATCCACTTCCAGAGAAAGAACTATTGGAGTCACAATACAGATGAAAGTATACAACTTTTCAATTGTTTATTTGGGTTTTAGATTTATAAGATTACTCACTTACAAAAATTAACAATATGGAAATGTTTTTGCATGATAATACACATAACCCAGAGCAAAGAGGGAGGTAAGTTTGATCATATAATTTAGGAAAATTTGTGTGGGAATTTGTTATAATATATAATTGGTAATGAATAAATATCTCCTTAAAAGTCAACAAGAATAATCAATACAATCTTGGAAGAAATGAAGACATAGATGACCTGGGCTTGCTCCTCAAAATGGAGATTCCAGGAGCCACTCTTAAGGAGAGGCTGCTGAGGGTTGGGGAACTTATAATAGGAGGAGTTGAGGGGTAGAGGAAGCTTCTAGAGTGAAGAGGTTTCTATGACACTGTAGAGAAAGTTCTGAACTGATAGAAAGTCTAATAATTTCCAGGACCCTTGGAAGCTGAAAGCACTTCCTCTGGTCAAAGTTGGTAGGGGAGAAGAAAGGAAACTTGGTTGAAACCAGTGCCTCTTCTCCTCTCATCCACACCCCCATTGGCAGTTCCTCTTAACTGGTGTGATGGAAAGCTGAACATATTTCAATTCCTGGATAACCTCCCATTCTATTTAACTTGATTCCACAGGAAATTGCAAAACAAGTCTTTTCTGATGTGATTCTATTTCAAGTGGCTTTTAAAGACTTTTCAGTCTAAGGTCTTTGGATTAATGGTTCTAGTGAAGGTATCAAGCTAAAATGTGGTAGTGAGGGGGTAGATCCCAGCCTTACACATCTATCCACTATTTTAGGTTTTTTTCATTCTTAATCTTGACTATTGTTCCTAATTTGGGAATTATATTTCAGTACTTATGCTCAATGATTCTATTCACCTTGTCCCTAAAAGTTTTCTATAAGTGGGGAATATTCCTACGAGGTATATAGTATGACACCTACAAGTTACAAGAAATGTCAAGATCAAAGATTTTTTTATTTTTTTGCTATCTATCCAAGAGTCTATTGAGTCTATTCTTTAATACTTTTAGAATGATGAAAGTGAGACAACTTTCAGTTTGTTAAATAAGAGAAAGAGATGATGGAATTTAACATCTAAGTGGGAGCTTAAAAGTCAATTCCATTCTTCATATCTTTCAAATTAATCTTGCATATCCAGTTCCTACCCACTGTGACCAGGAGAGTTTTACCTTATCAGAGGACCTTCTTTTCCTCTAAAATCTTATAGCAGTTGGTAAAGAGGCAAGAATTGTGACCTGGAAGTGAGCCAGTCACTCTATCTTACCTATCTTTTGTCATCTTTGCCAATTTACTGGGTGCTTGGTGAAATCTGAATGATGTTCTATTTCATGTTTTTCTTATTATTAGTGATTTGGAGCAATCTTTCACATGGCCATTAATAGTTTGCAATTCTTTTGAGAACTGTTTGTTTAACTATTTATCCATAGTGGAATGGCTCTGGTCTTGTTTTTTGCTTTGATTCTCTTTGTATTTTGGGTACTAAAACCTTAGCAGGGATATTTGATTACAAAATTATTTGCACTGTCTGTGTCCAAAAAGTTTTAGTTAAGTAAAATGGAAACTTTCTATTTTATCTTTTTATGAATAGTTCTATCCCTTGTTCTAGTAAGGACTTTCCCCCCCTTAACTTCCTGTGAAAGGTATTTTATCAAGTTCTTTTTAAATTTTAATGGTGTAACTTTTAATATCCATTAATATTTAATAATATCCATGTTGAGCTTATCAGAGTATAAAATGTAGGTCTACACTTAATTTCTGCCACTCTTCTGGTTTTCCCAAGATTTTGTAAAATGGAGTTCTTATTCAAGTAATTTGTGCTTTTAGGTTTATTAAATTAATTTTTCTGATTTTCCTCTTGGTTTGAGACACTGATCTGCTTTTTAATTCTTTTTTAGCCAGAACCAGAATTTTGCTAATTACTACTTTATATTTAATTAGACACACAATCTTCAAATAAACTTGTTGACGGCAGTTCTGTAACATATAACCACAACAGCAGTCTGCTGATCTCAGGCCATGTCTCTTTCCTTTGTCCTTCAAAGTCAACTCCTTAACCAGTTGGCTTCCATTTTGTCAACTCCATCTGCTGCTGGCTCCCTTCACCTCTCCTGCCCAATGCAAGTCTTCTAGGGCCTTTCTGCTTCCTCCAATAACACCCCTGCTCTAAACAAAGTCAAGTCTCTACAACTGCCTTCAAATCCCGCAGGCCCCACCAGGGCTTGACCATTCTTCATCTCACTCAAGATGGCGGGCCATACACGTTCCAAGACCAGAAAGGCCCCGGGTGCGCCTGCGCCTCCGGCCGCCACCTGGCTCGGCGGCCTCCCCTCGTATCCCAGCCCCGCCCAACCGACCCGGGAGCGTTTGCGTCGGTCCCGCCTCACTCCGCCCTCGCTCTGAGTACGCCTGGAACCGCACGTAGAACTCTTCTCCAGCGATTTTCCCCTCCCCCCCGAGATTCTTCCGCCCCCTATGAGACGCGTCCTTGATCCTAAAGAACAAAACGGAAAAGCCCCTAAAGCTTCCCAGGTGATTGATCCTTTGGGGTGCTGCGACTTCCTCTTCTGCTTTCCATAAAGTTGAGCACCTCGGTGGGGGGAACTCCTTTTCGTAGTCTCCGGGGCCCCGTTGGGAGAGAATAGGCCACCGGCGGAGGGATCTCTTCGACTCCGCGCAGTCAGTCCGACGCGGGGGGGAGGGGGGGAAAGCGTCATTCAGGAGTTGGACAGGGAGGGGGCGGGAGGGAAGCGAGGGGGGGTGGGGAAGCCAAGGAATTGTTTTCCCCTTGGCTCCGCCCCCAGATTAGCGACCAGTAGCCGAAGACTATTCTCCTCTGAGCCCCGCCCATCCCCCTCGCAGCGCCCAATCAGCAGCGGCAGCGGCTGGAGCGGGGCGGGCACGGGCACTGTGCGTGTCTGGCTAGAGCGTTTGGACCTAGCCGGAGGGAGAGCACGGTCGGAGGCGCTGCTGTCCGCTGAGCTGGAGCGCCGGCCGAGCGGCCCAGCCTGGGGCGCCGGGGGGAGTCGGGAGCGCAAGGCGCCGGTCGGTGGAGGAGGGCGAGGGTGCGGGCCGCCGGCTGGTAAATCCCCGGCGGGGCCCGGTCCGGGCGGGGCGGGAGGGACTGCCTGGAAAGGGCGGGGTGCGAGGGCGGGGCCGTTGGCCGCCTCCCCCAGGGCCGGTGTCGCCGCCACCGCCGCCGCCCCCCCGGGGCGGTTTTAAAGGCCGCGTGGGTGGGGCGGCGCCCAGGGCGGGGGCGGGGGCTGCGGGGCCGCCTCCTCCGGGCGGCCCTCCTGACGGCCACTCCCTGCCGTCCCCTCCCCCTCTCCGCTCCGGCCCTCCCTGCCGCCCCCGCGCCGCCCGCCGCCCCTTGTTTGTCTTTAAAGGGAGCCGGCGGCGGCGGCGGCGGCTGTGCCGAGCCCTAGCAGAGCCTGCACGCCCCCTGCCCGGCTGCGGCCATGGTGCTCACGCTTGGGGAAAGTTGGCCCGTTCTGGTGGGCAAGAGGTTTCTCAGCGTGTCGGCCTCCAAGGAGTGCGTGGGCAGCGGCCACAGCTTCGAAGTGGAGCGCGTGGACGAGTGGCCCTGGGTGTCGGGCACAATCCGGGCTGTGTCCCACATAGACGTGACCAAGAAGGACCTGAAGGTGAGCGACTAGGCGCCGGAGGGGGCTGCCCGGCCGCATCGCGCGTGTCAGTTACTCGGGCCGCCCGGGGGCGTCCACTGTCCGGCCGAATCCGCGCGCCGCCGCCCGAGCCAGCCTCGAACCCGGGGTCGGGAAACGGATTGCCCCGAGGCTTTCTCCTCGGGGGACTTGCGCTGAAGGGCGTTGGGGGGGCTTTTTTGGGGGGAGGTCAGTGGTAAACTTCGGAGGCGTGGGGAGATTAAGCATGACTTTAGGGGGCGGAGTTTGGTCGTGCTCGGTGTGTTGGGGTGGGCGTTTGTCCATATATGGTGGGTCAGGGGTGGGTTCCTGATTGCATAGGTTGAGTCTATAGGTGGGTGTGGAATTTGCCCACATATGGTGGAGCAGGGGTGGAGCTGCCCCGTGGATGGGGAGCTGCAGAATTGGCTTGGAAGTGTCCCACTTTGAGATCCCCTGGCCAGGGCTTGGGGGCGCGGGTCGGGGGTGGGGAGTGGGGGAGAAGAGCAAATAGTCCCTGTGATATTGACCAGAACCGAGCTCTGAACCTGTTATCAGTCCGCACTCGACCAAGAAGAGTGAATTCTGGCTGTCTCTAATGGAGTCATTGGTGTGAAAGGATTCTCTGGAACACAACGGAGTCGGAGCCATTGTACCAACAAAGACTCCTTTGTGCAAAAATAGCTGCTCCAAGTGTCTCTTACAGGCTTCCCGAAGTGATGACTTTGGAAGAAGCTTCTATCCAAAGGGAGAAGATTTTTACTTTCTCTTACACAAACATCTAAATACAGTTTTAAAAAATAAAAGCAGTAACAATTGGAATTTCAGGATGTTTTAAGTGGCAGACTAATCAAGAGAAAATAACTTTCTGTCATCGTCAAACCAGAATTAATTCAAAGAAAAGGTGTTTCTATTTTTGTGTCCTGGGTGCTTTGTCAATCAAACATTAAGCAACTACCACGTGTCAGGACTATGCTAGACACTAGCTAGAGAAATGCAAAAATTAAAAAGTTTATCCTGAAGGAACTTATTGGGGGGGACAGTCCCAGTTACTCAGGCCCTACTACTATAAGCCAGGCAATTTGAAAGGCACTGAAGATACAAAGAATCCTTACTCAGAGTTTATATTCAAATGAAACAGTATCCAAAATGTTTTGAAAACCTTAAAGTGGTCAATGAAGTCTAGCCATTATTTAATGGGAGTAGCCAAAAATTACATAAATACACTTACAGCATAACTATTAAGTGAATGTATGTAAAGCAGTTCAGTCTTAAGTTCTTCCATCATAGTAATACTTGGGGGATCAGGAAAGGTTTTCATGTAGAAGATAATGCTTGAAGTTTGGAATCTTGGACTGACAGCCATGAATTTGAGGTGATGGAGTGTTATTATGAATAACAAAGAAATAAATAGGGGAGTCATGGCCAATGAAGTTGCAAAAATTTGGTTAGAATTAGGTTGTGAAGGAAGGCCTTTAAAAGTTGGTTAAAGCAGTTTATACTTTACCCTAGTAATCTAGGAACCCTGGAATCTAGTCCAGAAGGAATAGATGGGTTTTAAGGAAAATCACATTAGCTGCAGTGGGGAAGATGGAGTGGAGAGGGACTTTATTAAGGTAGGAGATCAGTTAGACTGCTGCAATAATCTAGGCCAGAAGTAATGGGAGCCTGTGGTAGCTTAGTGTCAGGGTAAGATGAGACTCTTAAATTTAAGTTAAAAACTGTTAGTTTTGGAAAGTGATTGGCTAAGTGAGGAATTAAAAAGGATAATGTTGAAGTTACAAACCCAGGAGATTGGAAATTTGGTGATACCTTTCACAGAAATAGTGAAGTTTAGAAGAGGGAACCATTTTTGAGGAAAGATAATGAGTTTGGTTGTGGATGTGGTGAGTTTTAGGTTTCTTCAGAACATCTAGTTTGACAAGGATTAAACTGGGGGGATGTACTGGGAATGGGTATATATAGATCTATGAGTCATCTGCATTGAGATAGTTAAACTCATGAGAGGTTTTGAAGTTTCCAAGAGAGAAGAGAGGCTACATTAGGGGCAGTCAGACAGATAGGAAGAAGGAAAGTAGGAGAGAGGGATTTCAGGAAAATCTGTTGAAGAGAGGATCCAGGAGGAGGAGAGAGTTAACAGTGTTGTTTCAGTAGAAGACCTGGGAATTTAATTTGACATTTAAAGAGGTTGTTGATTACTTTGGAGAGAGCATTTGAGATTTAAATCCAGATTACAAAGGGTTGAGGAGAGAGAGGAGAAGAAACAAAGGCAAATATAGAGTTTTTTCATCAAGGAGTTTGGTTGAAAGGAGAGTTATCAAATATCAAATATATGGTTTATAGTATCTTACTATAAAAATGATAGAAGATTTTATAAGAATGGGAGAGACTTGGAGATTTTGGGAAGCAGTAATGAAGGAATCAGTAGATGAGAGATTGAAGTTTTGAGAGAAGATGGATGGATGATTGAGGATGAAATCTGCTAGAGAAATTCAATAGGATGGAATCAAGGGTACTTATAAAGTGGTAGATGGACCATCTATTTGTCAAGAAACTAGAGGAAAGGAGTAAATGGGGGATATGTCTAAGGTTATTGAGTTGAAGAGAATGAAAGAAGAGTTTGATCAAATATCTCCTTATTTCCTCAGTAAAGTAAGAATTTCCTTATCTGGGGGTTGGAGGCTGGTAGAAGTGATGGGAGACTTGAGGGGAGAAGAAATGTTTGCTGCATGTACACATATAATATGTAAAGGGCTTGGGGGGTGGAACTGGATGAAGGAAGGAAGGGTTTCCATGAGTGTAGGAGGTGGCATTTGAGCTGAACCTGGAAAAACAGCTTGTGATTTCAAGAGGTGGTGGTGAGTCTGGAGGTACTGTCCATTCAAGGACTGAGAGAAAAGTTGACAGCCAAAGTTGTTTGTACTGGATCCTAAAGATAATAGAGAGGCACTGTGAACTTTCTGATTGGAGAATTGACCTGGAAAGTCTTACCTGTGCTTTAGGAATGACATATGGGCAGTTGGTTGGAGGATGGATTTTAGAGAAGACATGGAATATTGAGTGCCCAACTCTTGGTCTTCAAGGAATTAGAGTATATAAATCACATTTTTTGCACTATACTTCTTGTTTTATTTTTATTTTTTTCTCTTTTAATCCATATGTATTTGTGCTCTTAAAAGCATTTATTTTTCATTTCGTATGAAGGCAAATTAGTTTTAAGATCCCTTCCTAAAGTCCATGCCTTCCAATTAAACAGCCCCCCAAATCAATCTTCCAGTGTTGCATCTGGGTGATGGAATTGATCAGTTTGATCTCATTGATTTGGTCAACTAACCAAATATAAAGAATATTCTATGTTTAAGGATTCTTTTTGAATGCTGACAAGATGAATAAGATGAATAACATGATCTCTATGAGCTTTCAGCCTTGTGTCTTGATGTATTAGGTTTGCTTGAGGGGCTAGATGTGTGTGTGTGTGTGTGTGTGTGTGTGTGTTTGTGTTTTTAAGACTTTTAAAAATCTGATTAAGATTATTTGATTTTTTTAAAAGAAGATTTTATTTTCCATATACAAGTAATAACTATTTTCAGTGGGCTAGGTTTTCATTGGTGATAGAAGTGGACTATCTAGAGTCCTCTGTCCTGGCCTAGGGGTGGGTAGAACAGTTAAGAAACATAGTTGGGTTGTTGTTGAGTATGTTAGATATTTTACCTGATAGATTTACTGTGTTGAACATGATCATTCCAGTTTTCATCTGTGTATTTGAGCTAATTTTACACAATAAAAATGTCTCAAAAGTAACATCATGTTACACATGTTACATGAGAGGATAGATGAGAATGTTATTGAATTAGCATGATAGTCCCTTAAGAGGAGGAAGGTATCTCAGAGTCCATCTAGTCCAGTGATGGTGAATCTTTTAGAGATGGAGTTCCATGCTGGCCCCCCCCCCCACTGAGTGCCATGCCCCTCCCCTCCAGTTCTGGGTGCTTCCCCCCCCCCCCCCCAACACACACACAGGGGAGGGAGAAAGTGCTTCCATTCGCCTGCTGGGGTAGGGGAAATGAGGAATGCCCTCAGCTAGTATAGAGAGGGGGAGGGGAGTGGCCCTAGTACTCTGTTGCCCTCTAATTCTGCCACCAATGAGGCGCCCACCTTCCTCCTGTGTGCTCTCATTGGGCTGCTGGGCAGAGGGAGTGGGTGATGTGAAAAAATGTCATCAGGCACCATAGAGAGGGGGAGGAGTGAGCAGCTCCACCCCAGTCCCTCTGCTTTTCTAGTAATGAACTGGGATGGGGTATGGAGAGTGGGCACCAGTTCGCAGAGAGTACTCTGCATGCCATCTTTGTTACCTGTGCCAGAGGTTTGCCATCACTGATCTAGTCCAATCCTCAGAGTTAGAAAGAAAGTTATATGTAGTTGTGTTTATGTTGTTTGATTAAATGATAAGGAAACTTTGGAGATGATAGACTTTCTAAACAGTTCTGACAGTTCTTTAATTTTATGAGTATTCAGTATATTTTCATCTACTCAGGCAAATCGATGATCAGATGAGTTTAGATGGTTTTTTTCAGTGGTGCCAATCACTTCCCATCTATGACTGTCATTCTGTATGAATTTGGTCCATGTCCTCTCATAAAGGTGCCACCAGAAGTATATCCAGAGGCCAAAGTATTTGAGCTTCAGTTTCAGTATTTGATTTTCCAGTGAATAGTTTAAATTAATTTCTTAGGTATTGACTGATTTGATCTTCCTGTCCAAGGGACTATTGAAAGTCTTCTTTGGTACCACAAGTCCAAAGTGTCAGCTCTATGTGCTTAGCTTTCCTTTTACAATTCTTACAACCAAACAGTGCTATAGGAAAAACCTAGTTTTGAATATATGGACCTTTCTTGCAATGTAATATCTCTGCTTTTTAGTATTCTGTCCAAGTTTGCCATAGTTTTCATTCCAAGGAGCAAACTTCTCTTAATTTCATGACTGCAGTAGCCATCTGCAGTGATCTTGGAGCCCAAGAATATAGAATCTGACACTGCTTCCATTTCTCTTCCCTCTATTTGCCAGGAAGTAATGGGACCAGTTGCCAAGATTTAATTAATTTATTTTTCTTTATTATTCTTCAAGCCAGAGTCAGCTTTTATACTCTTCCTCTTTTCATCTTCATCAAGAGTCTTAATTCTTCTGCCATCAAAACAGTATTATCTGTATATCTGAGATTGTTGATATTTCTCCCAGCAACCTTAATTTTTTATTTTTTATTCATCCAGCCTGACTTTCATACCCCTTTCCCAATCTTAAACCAATCATTTCCATGGTAGTTTCTAACTGTTGTGTTTTTTTTTAATTATTATTTTTTTAAAAACTCTTACCTTCTGCCTTGGAGTCAATACTGTGTTAAGTGACTTGCCCAGGGTTACACAGCTGGGAAGTGTCTGAGGCCAGATTTGAACTTAGGACCTCCCATCTCTAGGCTTGACTCTCAATCCACTGAGCCACCCAGCTCCCCCACTAACTTGTTGTTTCTTGATAGGCACATGGGTTCCTCGAGAGATATAGGTGATCTAGTACTCCTATCTCTTTGAGGACTTTATACATTTTGTTGTATTCTACACAGCCAAAGACTTGAATGTAGTCAATGAAGTTGTAGATGTTTTTCTGTAACTCCTTTGCTTCCTTCATTATCTAAAAAACATTGGCAATTTGGTCTCTAGTTCCTATGCCTCTGAAAACCAGCCTGCTTTTCTGGTAATAAGCGGTTCATATATTGTTGAAACCAGCTTGTAGAATCTTAAGCATAACCCTTGCTAGCAAGTGAAATGATAAATTATTTAGTAAGTTGAACACTCTTGGGCATTGTCCTTCTATAGCCCTGTTGGCTAGGGCAGGGTGTGGAGAGGAATGCTCTGTTCCTCCTCTCCACAGCCCCCCCCCCCCAGGACATTTTTTTGCATGTCCTGACCCCTCTATCTAGCTGTCCAATGCAAGCACTTCATCCCTCCACCATCTGGGGTAATGCAGGGGAGTCACAGGCAGCTTGAAGTTAAGACTTTGGGCACACTGACCTTGAAAATGTTCACCAACACTGTTCCATAGGGTTGGGAGGTAAACTGATATTTGTCCAATCCAGTGGCTACTGTTGAATTTTATAACTTTTTAAGGGGTACCTACTTGACTTCATTTTCCAGGATGTCTGGTTTTAGCTCAGTAATCACACCATCCTGGTTATTGGTGATGTTAAGTTCTTTCTTGTATAGTTCTGTATATTCTTGCTGCCTCTTCTTAATCGCTTCTATTTCTGTTAAGACCCTATTGTTTTTGTCTTTTATCATATCCATTTTTACATGAAACATTCCTTTGATGTATTTTCTTGGAAAGATCTCTTTCCTATTCTTTTGTTTTGCATTGCCCAGTTAAGAAAACCTTATTTCTACTTGCTATGTTCTGGAATTATGTATTTAGTTGGGTGTATTTTTTCTTTCTCCTTATATCCCTTTTCATTTCCTTCTTTACTCAACTATTTGTAAAGACTCAGACAGCCATTTTGCTTTCTTGATCTTTTTCTTTGGAATGTTTTCTGTTGCTGTCTACTGTACCATATTGTGAACCTCTGTCCAATAGTTCTTCATTCTTGTTTACCAGATCTAATACTTTAAATCTGTTCATCACTTCCAATTCCATTCCAGTCCTTTATGATGAATGTGACTTTTTTTTTTGGCTTTGTTTCTAGATGTTGTAGGTCTTTATAGAACTGATCAACTTTGGCATCACTGATTGAGGCAAAGACATTTTATAACCGTGATATTGAGTGGTTTGCCTTGGATTCAAACATACTGTTCTGTCATTTTTTAAGATTGTATCCTAGTACTGCTATTCCCATCCATTTATGTTTACTGACCTTCAAGGTGTCAATGTTTTGTCCTTCCATCTTGTGTTTGTCCACATCTAACATGTTAGTTTGTAAATTTTACACTCCAGGTTCCTATGCAGTATTGACCTTTATAGCATTAGTTTTCCTTTTGTCACATCAGCTGGGCCAAAGCAGAAAGGAAACTTAGCTACTTCACTGGTCTTGGAGCTACTTGTACTTGTTCTCTGCTCTTCCCCAGTAACATGTTGGATACCTTTGATCTCTGTGCTGGCCTGTCTATCTCTGCCTCTCTTTTCCTCTCTCATACATGTCTCTGATATTTGAACATTGCACCTTATTTTGCCTGTCACTAGACCTCTTTGCAGCTTCCTGACATTCCAGCCATTCCCGTACCCCAATCTCATCTCCTTTCAGCTCCCCTTTGTTGTCTTCCTCCATTACAGTGGAAGCTCTTTGTGTTCCTAATGTATTTACAGTGTTTGGCTCTGTGATAATTAAAATAGTTGGTTGTCATAAACTGTAGTGATTAAAATAGTGGAAGATATAAATTGTAGTAGATAAAAGAGTGGATGAGTAAATTGTGACCGCTGGAAATGTTTTCACTACAGTGTCTTGTTTTTAAATCAATATATAAGGTGGTCGCCAGGGAAATATTCCCAATTATTAAAATATACCCAAGTCAACTGGGTTTTATAGAGATTTTAATTCATACAAATGAGGAATTAAGAAAGAAAGAGAGAGAGAAAAAGGAAATAATGAGAACAGGGCTATACCAGCGTAGGCCGGCATGAGCCAGCCTAGGAAGAGAGGGATCAGTCTTTTATCACTCACCACAAGATCTGTCCAAGCAAGGATTCAGAGGGACAGAGTCTCCTCAGAGGGAGTTCCAGCCAGAGTCAGCCTCCCTCAGACTGTCTTCAAGAGACTGTCTCAAGAGACTCTTCCAAGAGCCTCCTTTAGGAGACTGTCCTTCAAGCCCCTCTCTTCAACAGACTCATCTCCTTATAAAGGGAATTTTCTCCTATGTCACCTCGCCTAAGTTCTCCCACCTACCAATCACAGTAGACGGTTTTTTCAAAGGACAGACCATTCTTAGTTCACACCTAAGAAGACTAATCTTTTGAGTAATTCATACCTGAGTAGACTAGAATCTCTGAGTAAGTTCACAAGTTGCCTGACCTTATAGGTACTTAGCACCCTTTTGTATTAGTTCTAAAAATAGGCACAGCTTAAGAACTTTTTGCCTTACTATAAGTATGGGTTAGATACTTTTCATTGTTCAGCAAAGAGTTTACAACTTTATCTTCCCCTAAGGTATGCTTAAGTATGGTGAAGTAGAGTTCTCATATTCCTGATCAAGTACTTTCACTGCCTAAATGGGGAATGGTCCCAATGGGGAATGGTCTTAACCCAAACAATTGAAGTAGGGTCTGAGAATTTTTAAGGTTCACAGCTCATAGGAAGTATTTTATGTAGGTGGTTAATATTTGTTTATATATCTCTACATCTTGTTGCTGTTTTAGGTTTTATCTTGATAGTTATAGTTAGAGGGTTGTCTGAACGGTGTTATATTGTTACATCTTTGTAGGCCTTTCATATGGTTTGCCTACACCTTTTGCCTCAGAATCAATACTAGGTATCTTCTTAGAATTGATACTGGGTATCATAGAATCACTAGGTATCTTTTTAGACTCAATACTAAGTATCATCTTTAAAAACAGCACTAAATATTGGTTTCAAGGTAGAAGAAGCAGTAAGGGTTGGCAATGGGGGTTACATATTTAGACTGGCCCAGGGTCACCCAGAACTTTACATCTCCAGGCCTGGCTGTCCATCTACTGAGTCACCTAGCTGCTTCCCTTTTGTATCATTTTTGACATGTTCATGAGAGACAGCTTGTTTGAGGAGAGAGTCTTTAGCTCTACCAAATCAAATGCTTATTTGTAGTAAGCACAGTGGATCAGGTGTTCTCTGAGCCAGGAAGCCAAGTACTGTTGAATCAGATGTAGTTTGCTGTAGAGCATTGTTGTTGGGAAAGCTTGCCTGTTCTTATTTCTAAATTTGGCCAAAAGTACCCCTCGATGCTTGTATCTGTTTCCTAAAAGATTTTTTTCTAAGTTCAGGTTAGGCACAATTTGCATATTCCTTTTAATCCTGTACAGCCTTTACCCCTCTCTTTCCATAAGGCCAATGGCAGCCTTCTTCTCTTTTTTGAACTTGCTGTATGATTAGCCCATCTTTAATTTGTTTTTTATAATTCATTTCCTCAATATCATTTTAGGTGCCTTTTTTGGAAGTTCTTTGTTAAATGCCTGTTCATGTCAACTATGTGTCTCTTTTGCCCTTTGTGTAATGATGCTCATTTTTTCCTAGTTGGAGGTCTTTGGGTTCCCTGTCTGTTTCCTGATATTTTCCTGGTCACTTTTTTTTTTTGGTAATAGTTTAGTGAATGAATGTAAAAGAAATATTTTAGAGAAATCCTCTGACACTACTGGTGATTTTTTTCCTTCTTCATTGTATATAATTTCTGGTCCAGTTCCTTAATTTTACTAGTGAGGAATCTGTAGTCCAGAGAGATGTCATGTGATCTTGGGCCAATAATTTATAGTTAGAGGCAGAATCAGGTCTAGAATCCAGTTTGCTTATCCTATTTTGGATGTTCTTTCTATGTCCCATTCTAGCCAAATCCAAATTAGCTAAATACGAAGGCTTTTTTTGCCTTTCAAAAGCATTTTGACACTGCTGAAGATTATCTGAATGTAGTTTCCTGATATTATTGTAATTTTAAATTTCTTAGCATTTTAAAAAATTCTTTCCTGAACTATATACAGGTATCTTAGAATTTTGTTATATTTGTATCTATCACTTTAAAGCTTAGAATTATTTTCACACTTAAAGTATAAGGACTGGACTTGTATTTTCATTGGTATAACGATGAAATACCCTCACAATCCTTCCTGGTAGACTGCAACATAGTCTTAGAGAGTTGGCTAGCACACAGAATGGTTAAATGATATGCTCCTATGTCACATAGTCAGTCACCCAGAAAGTAGATGTCACAATAGATAGAATGTTGAGTCTAGAGTCAAGAAGATTCATCTTCTGAGTTCAAATCTGACCTCAGATATTTACTAGCTATATGACCCTGGGCAAGTCACTCAACTCTGTCATAGTTATAAAATGAGCTGGAGAAGGAAATGGCAAACTACTCCAGTAACTTTGCTAAGAGAACCCCAAATGGAGTTACTAGAGTTGGACACCACTGAAAAAACAACTGAACAACAACATATAGCCAGTGTATCAGAGTCTGGATTAAGGCCAGCTCCTTATCCACTGTTCCTTGCTGCCTCTAGGACAAGTATTATTTCCCCCATTTTACAGATTATGAAAGTAGTCCAGAGATGCTGAATGCTCTACCTCCCATAGTAGGTCTCATAGCTAGCATTCTGAATCTTAAGCTTTTCTTTCTTTGTATTTCTGAAGTCTTTCCCATAATACTTTTGTGCTTTTGATTCTTATCTAGGGATGCTTCTATTTGGTTATCTTGGGATTCAAAATCATTCCTATCTCCTCCCAAAATGATTTTCCTTGTCCACTCCCACCTCCTCCCCCTTTTTTTAATGGCACCTGCAGCCTGTCAGACTTGCAGCATTGGTATCATTATGTTGAGTATCCCATTCCCATATCCCCAAACACTTAATTATTTTAAAATTCTATAGTTTTTCTTTTAAAAAAACCCTTACTTCCATCTTGGAGTCAATACTGTGTATTGGCTCAAAGGCAGAAGAGTGGTAAGGGCTAGGTAATGGGATGTGATTTGCCCACTGTCACATAGCTGGGGAAATGCCTGAGGCCAAATTTGAACCTAGGACTTCCCATCTCTAGGTCTAGCTCTCAATCCACTGAGCTACCCAGCTGCCCCCCCCTTGTGTATTTCTTGATGCACTGCTTCTAGCATGTTTTGTATTGAAATGATTAATAGATTTTTAAAACAGACTTAATTAAAGATGATCAGGGTTGCAAATTTTCTTAGAGACCATCTTATTTAAGCTGCCCTTTGATCATTATAAAGTGCTTCTTGTATACAGTGCTGGGGTACAGAGACAAAACTTGATCAGCCCTTACCCTCAAGAAGCTTCCATTTTAACTCAGAAAAAGAACATTTACAAAATAATTGCAAAATATGTACAACATAAATCCAAGTTAGAGGCCACTGGTAGATGGGGCTGGAGAAGGAATTAAGAAAAATATTTAGGAGCAAAAGATATTGAGGTATCTTGTAAATGCCTAAAAAGTTGTCTTCTAGACTTTACTTGAAAGACCTGTAAGTGATAGGGAACAGCAAACTATTTGTGGGAGCTTTTCTTTCCTTTGGCAAACCTAACTACTATGTCTAGGCACTTTCTACATTTTTATTTTGAGTTTGGGTGCCCATGCAGAACAATTCTAATTCATCTTCCAGGTGATAGGCTTTTTGTAGGAGTTTGGACTAGAGGGAAGGGACTAAGGTCCCTTCTAACACTCCAATTTTTGGTTACTTTTGCTTCAGTTTTCATGCCCTCTCCTAAGATTTTTTTCTCATAGCTTTTAACTTTAACAGATCCATGTATAAAGATTTGTCACCATCCTGGCTATTTGTCATCCTGAATGACTGAAAAAATGTTTATTAGTGCAGAAAACATTGAGCATCTGCTATATCCCAAGCACTGTCAGGTACTTGGGATACAAAGAAAGACTAAAGACAGTCCATGACTTCAAGGAGCTCCCAGTCTAATGAGGAAGAAAACATTAAAAAAAATGTTGAAAAGGGGGTGTGTGGAGAGGGAGAGGAGGAGGAAGGGTGAAAGGGAATGCAGCTACCCAGTAAAGGGACTTGAAGTCCTGTAGTCAGGTGGGAAATAATCAAATGGTTTCCCAGTCCATTCTTTTTAAATGGAAGCTCTGGGAGGAGCTCTCTAATGTTCCCCATGGGACTTTTATTAAGTGGTGTTACTATGTACCTGTATACTGGGTTAAGCACTAACAATACAAATACAAGCAAGCTGGTCCCTACCTTCAAGGTGTTAGCTTTGAATAGGGGTAGGCAATAGGGGAGCTAAAATGGAAAAGTGTGTTTTGGGCTGGTTAGCGTGGTTTAGAGTGGACCAAGAAGTGATGTTGTAGCTAGGTTCTGGACAGTATAAAGTGAAAGCTCTCACCTATCAAAGCTTATGTTCCCCAAATGCAGTACTTGGAACTGAATATAGTATTCTTTTTGTGCCCCTGCCAGGGTGACTGTAGCAGGTCATCTTCTTGGACCCTGTGTCTGATCCAACTCAAGATGGCATTAACTTTTTTGGCTGCCTTAACACATTTGTGACTAGATTGCCTAGTAGAGACAGATGACAGCTAAAGGCAGTACAGATTTAGAATATAAACTCACTTTTAAGTTCATATAAAATATAAACTCATTTTTAAGTTATGAAGGATGATGGATGATATTGTCTCAAAGCAGAAAGATGGATTAGTGGGTAAAACCAACTTTTTAAAAGCTTGGTAGCACATCTAAATAAGTGGAAGCATCTCAGAAAATTAAGGAAGAAAATAGAAGGCCAGCAAGCAAAGAAAAATGGAAAAGATCTGTGAAGACTTATAACAAACTTTTAACTATGAAGCACCAAACAATGAAACTACTACATTTGCAGGAGCCAACTATGGGAAAAGCAGCTACACTGGACACAGCCTTAGAGAAGATTTATGCTTGGAGGGAGGAGACCCAATTGTGAGACATTAGAAAGGATTGGTATGCTAGATATCTTAAGGAGGGGAACTATTAGAGGCATAGAAAAATCTTGGACCTTTCTAATACTAGAACAGTGACTTAAGAGAACTGTTGTTCTCTAAATAATGTTTTGTGCCTATCGTAATAAAAATAATCTGTACCTAAATTGAAGTCATCCTTGAGGCATATATAGGGGGAGGGGGAGGGGGAGGCTTTTGTAATGAGTATTAAAAAAGTGGAATACAGGGAACAGCTCAGTGGATTGAGAGGCAGGGCTAGAGATGCAAGGTCTTAGGTTCAAATCTGGCCTCAGACACTTCCTAGCTGGGCAAGTCACTAAACCCCAATAGCCTAACCCTTACCTATATTTTGCTTTAAAACTGATATTTAGTATTGATTCTAAGACCAAAAGTAAGGGTTTTAAAAAAAGTGGAATACAACTTAACAATTTCAGAATTGACTGAAAGATAAGGTCTTATTGTTCTTACTACTGATCAAGGAAAAGGAATCATTGCATTAGGGCTTTTTTTCTCCTAAGATAGCTTCCATTCAGATATCAAAATTATTCTGGATTCCTTGAAAGAGATAGCAGAAATAACCTTGGTCAGTAACTGTTCATAAATAAACACCAATCAAGCAAGATATCAAACAGGCAGGTATGTGTTCATCTGAGATGTGAAGGAGGAGAGCTGATCCTGAAGAGTGATTCCTGGTGAGTGGTGAGGTCTTAACCCCACTCCACCCTCTCAGTTTTGTGGATAATGTTGGTACTGGTCCCTGGTAATCTTGCAAAACTTCTTGGAAGACATCTGTGACCACTCAAGTATGTGATCTGATCATCCATGTAGAAGAGAACCAAGTTGATGAAGAATTGTCAAATTGTGATGTTCATTTGTGTAGACAGCCTATTTAAAACTATTCATCTGTGCAGGTGGAGATGAGATGTGTGTATTGGGGACACACAGATGGACAATGCTTAAGATCAGAATTGAATTAAGAGGATGAGGTGAGCTGGCTAGATTGTCTTCAGGAAATTACAAAAGTGGCTCTTCAGGTGATTCAGAAACAAAATACATTCTCTTGGTGTGATGCTATATGGCAATGAGATATAGAAAAATACAGTAGTCCTTGAATAATTAAAATTAATTAAAATGAAAGCCATATTGTGGGACAGCGGGGAGATCCGTGTTGGGGAGAAGCAAGCTGCAGAAATGGGAGTAAAAGTTATCACGATGATGGGGTGATTGTGCACCAAGAGTGTATCTATATTCTGCCCCCTAACTGCGGAGTACATCCCAAAGCATCTGGGCCATCTCTTTTTATTCTCTATCCTGATGATCTTATCAACTCTTGGGGATATATATATATATATGTGTGTGTGTATATATATATATATATATATACATATATATATATGTATATATTTAAATTTTTAATTTTATTTCATAAATTTAGAACATTCTTTGGTTACAAGAATCATATTCTTTCCCTCCCTCCCCTCCACCCACCCTTCCTGGAAGCTGACGCACAATTCCACTGGGTATTACATGTGTCCTTGATCAGAATCTATTTCCATGTTGTTGATGTTTGCACTAGGATGATCATTTAGAATCTACATCCCCAATCATCATATCTCCTCCCATGAAATCAAGCAGTTGTTTTTCTTCTGTGTTTCTACTCCTACAGTTTTTCCTCTGAATGTGGATAGTGTTCTTTCTCATAGATCCCTCCAAGTTGTTCAGGATCTCTGCATTGCTACTAATGGAGAAGTCCATTACATTTGATTGTACCACAGTGTATCAGTCTCTGTGTACAATGATTTCCTGGTTCTGCTCCTTTCGCTCTGCATCACCTCCTGGAGGTTGTTCCAGTCTCCATGGAATTCCTCCACTTTATTATTCCTTTTAGCACAATAGTATTCCATCACCAACATATATCACAATGTGTCCAGCCATTCCCCAATTGAAGGGCATTGGGGATATATTTTTAATCTCTATGGAGGTGACCCCTATATATTCAACCTTATTTCTTGAGTTTCATTTCCATATCATCAAATGACCTATTGAACATTTCAGACTGGTTGTGTCAGAGGCATCTTAAACTACAAAACAATTCATTATTTCATCCTACCCCAAACTCTACTATTTTCTGTTGACATCATGAACACTTCAGTCACAAAGGTTCACAACCTCTGAGTCATCTCTGACTCATCTCTCCAACCCTACATATTCAATTTGCCAAGTCTTATTGATTTTACTGCTACAGCAGCTCTTAAATCTATCTTCTCTCTCCGCATATTGCCAACATGCTAGTTAAGGTCCACTTCATTTTTAGCCTTGTAAGCTTCCTAAACTTTTCTTCCAAGACTTCCCTTTTCAATCCATTTTCCACCACCTGACAATGAGTCTAAAAAACATAGATCTGGCCCAGTCATTCCTCACTCTTAAAAATTGTTAAAATTTCTTTTTTAAAAAAAAGTTTTTTCCTTAATTTCACTTAAACAGAAATGTTTAACATTCTTTGTTTTGAGTTCCAAAACTCTTCCTCTTCCCCTCTTTGAGAAGGCAAACAACTTGCAAAAATTATATATGCATAGTCATGCAAAACATTTTCACATTAGCCTTGTTGCATAAGAAAATGTAGACTGAAAAAAAACTTCTAAGAATAATTTCTTAAAAGTTAAAGTTAATTTAATTAATTAGTTAGGGGGGTATTTTTCCATGGTTACATGAGTCATGTTCTTTCCCTCACTTCCTTCCATCCCCCTTCTGTAGCCTAGGAGCCGTTCCACTGAGTTTTACATGTGTAAAGAACTATTTCCATATTATTAATATTTGCACCAGAGTGATCATTTAGAGTCTACATCCCCAATCATATCCCCACTAAGAGTAATTTTTAAAAATATGCTTTGATCTGCATTCAGACTCTTTATCAGTTCTTTCTCTCAAGGTGAATAGCATTTTTTTTTATCATGGGTCCTTTGGAATTGTCTTGGATCTTTGTATTGCCGAGTATAGCTAAAATATTCACAGTTGATCATAATACAATACTACTGTTACTGTGCACAATATTCTTCTGGTTCTACTCATTTCACTTTATATCAATTCATGTAAATCTTCCCTGCTTTTTCTGAAAGCATCATGCTTGCCATTCTTATAGGATAACCATCTGCTACAACTTGTTCAGCTATTCCCCAATTGATGCGCATCTCTTCAATTTCCAGTTCTTTGCCATCACAAAAAGAGCTGCCATAAATATTTTTGAATACTTAAATTCTTTTCTCTTTAAATCTCTTTGGGATCTAGTATATAGGGGTATTGTTGGGTCAAAAGGTATGCACAATTTTATAACCTTATAAGTAAAGTTACAAATTGTTCTCTAATATGCATTTCTCTCAACGGTGCACTAATGTTTCTATTTTTCCACATCGTTCAACATTTTTATTATTATATTAGCCAATCTGATGAAGTTTTGTGTGGTACCTCAGAGTTACTTTAATTTGCGTTTCTTTAACCAATAGTGACTTGGAGCATCTTTTTATGACTAGCTAGCTTTGATTTCTTCTGAAAACCGAATGTTTATATCCTTTGACCATTTGTCGATCGAGGGAATGACTTTTATTCTTGTAAATGTGACTCAGTTTTCCATATATTTGAGAAATGAGGCCTCTATAAACTTTTTGTAAAGTTAATATTAATACAGAAGGATCCCTCCAGAGGCAGCTAGGTGGCTCCATGGATTGAGCCAAGCTTAGAGATGTGAGGTCCTGGGTTCAAATTTGACTCTAGTCACTTCCTTAGCTATGTGACCCTTGGCAAGTCACTAAACTGATATTTTGCCTTAAAACTGATCTTTAGTATTGATTCTAAGACAGAAGGTAAGGGTAAAGACATGATTGAATTTTGCCTCAGTTAATATGTTTATGGGTCCAGTAAGCCTTAATTACTTATCTGTAAATTGAGAGAGTTGAACTCTTATGATTAAAATTATCTCAAGGAAAAAGTTTTATCTTGAGACTGATTTGGGGGCAAGAATATAAGTTAATTTATTATATCAGATTTGTTGGTTAAGCCAGCATCATAACTGATAAAGTGATCTAGGACTCCATGGTTGTTGCTTCAAAACCAGGGACCATGTGAGCTGGGTCAGGCAGATTTTAGATTTTAGGAGCTCATTATTCAGCCCCTCCCTTGACCTTGCATCTTGAAAGCTCCTCCCTTGTATTTAAAAAAATTTTTTTTAATTAAACCCTTACCTTCTGACTTGGAGTCAATACTGTGTATTGGCTCCAAGGCAGAAGAGTGGTAAGGGCTAGGCAATGGGGGTAAAGTGACTTGCCCAGGGTCACACATCTGGGAAGTGTCTGAGGCCAGATTTGAACCTAGGACCTCCCCTCTCTAGGACTGGCTTTCAGTTCACTGAGCTACCCAGCTGCCCCCATCCCTTGTATTTTTAATTGGTAATAGCTGATTCAGAGATGAATTCTGTTTAAAGAAGAAGACACTCTTTGGGATTCCCAAAGACAAAATGCAAAAAGCAATAGAGTAGATGGTATCTCTGGTGCCAATCACAGACATACAGTAATTCTCCCATATATAGGAATTAATACAGTTTAGGAAAAATAAATTTTCATTCCCTGATAACCTTTCCAGTTCTAAATCTGTTAACTATGTGACTTCTACTTGGAAGACTTTCTAGGGTTAAGTGTCCAGGAAATGTTTGATTGTCTTTTTACTATAAGTAGAAATGGCATCATAGTTTGAGAACTGGAAGTACTTGGCAGGCTCATTTCATCCAATTTCTTTCTTTTTATGGCTGACAGGTACAGTGGCTTCCTTGAGTTAATGTGATAAATTACTGGTGTTTTAGAAATAACAAATGTTTAAATAGGGCTTTTAGTTTTTTACTGTATTCCTACATGGAATTTGATCCTCACAATAACCTGCTATGAAGTAATAATACAAATATTTTTCATCAACTTCCTCAAAACAAGCCTTTTTTAGGCACATGTATTTTAACTTATTTTTTCTTAATCAATACCTTTTTTCATGTAAGCTTCATTTCTCTGTCTATTCCTTCCCTTTTCTATCATCACACACACACAAAAGAATGAGGAAAACAAAACAGTTTAGCAAAACTAACATTCGAGACACAGGGCAGCTTTCCATACCCATCTTCACTCATGCAAGTGTGTAATTAGAATTTTGTATTCTTGAACTATATTTCCCAGCTACATTTATTTCTCTTACGAGAAATGTTAACTTAATGTCCTCATGTTAGATCCTTATGCTTTGTAGATAAAAATGTCTGTAATTCCGCCCTCTCGCTCTCTCTCTTCTCTTGCTTTTGTGGTTTTTCCTTTCCTCTACTTCAAGTGATTATTAATAAAATCTTATAAAATATAATACTTGGAATATTAGATATTAATTTTTAATCTTACAGAAGTATTTTATTAGGCCCCTCCCTTAGAGGAAGCTCAAGGCTTGTACAATTACTCTTATTCAAACACTTGGGCCATTCCTGATTGCAGAGGTTGTATTTTTTGCACTGTGTCTCATGTTGAGGTTGGTGAGAAGACTATCGCTTTTTTTTTTTTAATAGATGAAAGAATTGAGGCCTAAGGAGATTACAAAAGTGTCTCCTCAGTCCTGGTTAGGTTTAGGTGACTTGGCCAGTCACAGCTAGGAGCTAGGGAGTGGCAAAGAGAGGCCCAAAGCCAGTCCTTTCTCAGCTCACTGAAATTAAACATTAAAAGATTTTCAAAACTATTGGCAGTGAGGTTGTCAAGACTTGCAAATTTACTTCAGCATTTGTTAGCTAACTATCAGGAAATGATTGTTGCCAAATCCTGCCATATGCCATGCGATAGTACTAGGCCTAAGGGAAAAAAATGGATAATCGTCCATAGTCTCAAAGAATGTAGGAAGTTCTAGGAAAATCTCATGGTATGTCTAACTTGTATCACCAAAGACTATACTTTTTCATCTGATTGACTGTGAAATGACCTGGAGTCATTTTTCCTAGTTTGAATATTTTGCAGACCAGAAAACCTGGCTTGCTTTTTCTTCTTCAACATGATCAGGGGAGATCCATTATAGTAATAGATATCGAGGGCAGAAAAGGGAAGAATAAGGTGAGAAATACACATTTGAGGGTATGGCATTAGGCCAGTAACTGGAGTCTTGAACTTTTTCTCTGCTGTTGACTAGCTTATATTTTATTGTTTCAATTAAATTTTCTCTTCCTCTCTTCCCCTTTTCGTAGGTATGTGTGGAATTTGATGGAGAATCATGGAAGAAGAGAAGATGGATAGAAGTATATAGTCTTCAAAGGAAGGCATTTTTAGTAGAGCATAACCTGGTTTTGGCTGAGAGGAAATCTGCTGAGATTGTGCAGTGGCCGGCAATAGTGAGTAAAAGACTTATGAACTTCACTAGTTGATTTTGGAGGGGGAAGATTGATATTGGAAAATAGCTTAACCTACTGCCTGCCTGAATATACCTTTATCGTAACTTGAATATAAGTGAAAATGACTCAGGAACATTTTTTCTCTTTAGTTAACAGTAAATTTATTTTAGGGACCAGATACCAGTCATTAGAAAATAATTTTAATTAGAATTTTCACTAACTTTTCTTCTTTAAGTAAAATAGTTTAGTTTCATGTGGCTTCTTGAAATCTAGGATTTAATTTTGAAGGTTTCTTGAAATCTGGCAGATCAGCTGTAGTATTCTAGACTATCAAATGTGAAGTCCTGGTTGGTTTTGTTATTTAAAATTTTGGTTGGGCATCTGTGGCAAGTGTGCCTTCAAGAACTCAACCCACCCCAGTCTTCTCTGCCACATTGACTGGTGAATGGAAAAGGTAAACCAAATACAGTGCCCCCCCCCCCCCCCAGCTTTGGCATGATGCCTTTTTTGGATCTGAATGTCGAAGTGAGTGAAGGAAATTAATGTATTATTTCAGAGGTCGGAATAAAGGGATCTCATAAGGGTCAGAATTGAAAGGAATTTCAATTTCAGAGGTCATCTTGTCCCATAGCTAGTCTGTGCTCTTCCTAGCTGGACCATAATCTCTGCATGATCTCTGAGAGGTTTGCAGATAACTTTGTAGAAAAGGCAAAACTTAATGGTAGACCTTGAAGGATAAATAAAATTTAGATAGTATTGGTGTCTGTGGGTCATAGAGACTAATAGTGAGCCACTACAATGTACTGAAGGGAAAGGAGTGGGGGGTTAGGGGGTAGGTGGAGAAAACAGAAAGGGGTGGGGAGAGAGAACTAGTATAGAGAGCATGTAGTGGATGAACTATTATAGTCTTAGGGATGGGGTTCATATTAGGGAAGGCATTTAAATTTTACAGTGTTGCAAAGGGTAGTTGAGAACAGATTGTGGAAGACCAGAAAGATGAGGTTTAGGAGCTGAAATTCTTTCTTAAACACATTCGTGGCTATCAAATTTCTTTAGCTCACAGCACCATATTTTCTGTGAGGAATTGGGACACACTGAAGTTTTAAATTGGCAGTCCTCAGAAGACAAATACACATGAAGTTTCTCTTCAATAGCAATCAAAAGTTTTTGTTGAGATCAAGTTCAGAAACAGGTGTGTCTGAGGTTAGCCCATATGTGTAACAGGTATATTTTTTTAGTTTTCAAACCGTACTTTGCATACCATGTATGCTGAGTAAGTAAAAATTATATTCTATAAAACTACATTATTAAATTGTCAGTAACATAACATCCCAAATTTTGTGATCCACTTAGTGAAACTTGTATATATCTCTGCCTTTGAAAACTCTTGTTAAAGACAGTTTTGAGTAAGGGATTGAAGAAATAAAAGAAGTGCTTGAGGCAAGTGACAAGATACAGTCTGGGTTAGATTCAGGGCATAGAAACTCAAAGGCAGAGAAACTTAGGAGACTCATATCATGATCTAGACATGAGGGGTTGAGGATAAGGCCAAAGCATTTGTCAGGAGGAGTAGGAAGGAATTGCAAGGATAGAGATTACAAAGGCAGAATCAATAAGTGCTAGTAAAGGACTAGGGGAAGGAAGAGGGGTAGAAGAGATCTAAGGGAATGGAATATTAGTAGCATTGACTGTTTTTTATGGGTCTTCATTTCCTCAACTGCAAAGTGAGGACTAAATAATCTAAAGCTTCCTCTCCTAAATCTTACAAATTTGATAAAATAGGAAAATCAATTTAAAAAAGGAAAGTAAAAGGGGGAGACAGATGGTAGTTCTGTTTTGAGCATATTTTTAGAGAGTAGAATGTGCAAGGAGGAATGTTCTAGTTGGGTCTTCTTAGAAGCTTAATGATTGTATTGGAAAGAATATAGAGACTCTGGATGAATTAGACTGGGAACTCCATGAAGACAGGGGTTGTGCATTATTTGAACTTTGAGTCTCCTCTAGGGCCTGAATAAAAAAACACTAGAAGATTAGATCAGTAGTCAATATAACTTGGTTGATGGGACAGTCAAGATTGTGTAAGGAGGGCATCCCCAAATTAGGGCCCACGGGCCACATGTGGCCCCCCTGAAGCCATGTATCTGGTCCCCACAGTATTTCCGGAAGGGGCATTTCATTGGTGGTCAGTGAGACGAGCACTGTATGTGGTGGAGCTGGAAAGCATGGTGACCCTCACATACAGTACTACTTCTGGTGACATAATCCTTTGCCTGGTGCCTTAGTAGGAGGTGCTGCACAAAGGATTATGTGGCTGCACAATGGAAGACATCAGCTTGGTGAGCAGTAATCTGGGAGGGGATTCCACACTGCTGCCCAGTTAGGTTTAGGGTTAGGGTTAGGTTTTTATAGTCTGGCCCTCCAATGGTCTGAGGGACATTAAACTGATCCCCTGTGTAAAAAGTTTGGGGACCCCTGGTGTAAGGAATTGTGGGAGGAGAAATAAGGCAATGGGGCCAGAGAAGGCAACCAGTTCTGTCTTTAAGACTGAATAATTTGGAAGGAATGAAATGAGATGAAAGGCAGTTTCATTAGAATAGGCAAGCTCTGCCTGCTGTAAGACAGAAAAAGGAGAGTGAGAGAGATCAGAGATGCTAGAGGACATGCATTGGGGGACAGGTTATATAAGGATCATGGGGGGGGGGCCCTCCTAACTCCTTTCCATTCCCCTTTTTGTTATTGAAACTACAGCCTGCTTTCCAATACAAATCAGCACAGAAGCTTTAACTTGTTTTGTTGTTCTCACTTGGGCCACTGTGACCCTCCTTAGGCCTTTTGCTCCTGCTCTTGGCGACTCACTATATTTATACTACCCTTGGTGCTGAGACACTTATCAGCTTTAGACTCATTGCAGCTCAGAACCCCCCCCCCCCCCTTCCCAAAGCAAGGCTTGAAGGCAGGAACCTCCATCCTCCCTACCCTCCTGTTGTCTCAGGTAGTTGTCAGGTTGTGTTTTGCCTATTTAAAATGTGGTACCTAAGTCCCTGTTGGTACCCACATTCTAAAGTTATGTCTCCAAGGTAACTATCAGCTGGTTGGTTGTTAGCCCCTGAACGAAATAAGTATAGCAACTGAATCTGAGGTAAGAGCAAATAATCTCTTTCTCTGCTTCCCTCCCTGCCTTTTCCCTCTCTTCCTCCCTTAAAACCCTTAGAACATTCCTCTTTTCTTCCCTAATCCTCTTATTTTAGTCATGTGGAAATTGAGCTGTAGAGAGGCTAAATGAGTGCTCCAGGTTCATATGATAGAGGAAGGAAGCAGCAGAGAGAGCCCTCTGACTCTATAATTCTATATTCTTTTTATGGGGGAGCTGGGTAAGTAAGGACAACACTGAATTGAGTCCCCAGGTTCCTAAGAGCAGTGGGCTACATTGAGGGAAGGAGCTAAAGGGGATAGACCAGGGTGAGAGAAAAAGGTAACAGGTAAGGGAAGTTCACAAAAGGGAGCATCAAATGAGAGACCACTTACTAGTGTGATGACAGTCTTCCTGCTTGCTTGGTGGATGCAGAGAATAGCAGTAGAATGAGCCCAAAGATTGAGTGGATGGCCAAGTGAGGTGTCAGAGGCTATATCTACATGCTTGCTGGTTTCATATCAGGAGATAGGGGTGGAGAGGGAAAATGGAGCCAGCTTTTAGTCACTCAGAAAGATGGCAGAAGCAGATTTAGGATGCCAGAGAGAGCACTTCCATTAGAGAGCTCAAAAGCATTGAAAAAAAAAGTCATGCAAGTTGAAAATTGGAAGAAGTTCATAGATTTGCTTTTAAAAGTACTGATATGCCACAGCTGTATGGAAATGTGAATACAAAGTGACCATTTGCTCATAGGTACTTGAATCTGATGAGGTTTATTATATGAAGTAAAAGAACCTTGTATCGTGCATTATTTTTGCCTTTAAAACATTTTCCCTTATTTTCTGTGTTCATGGTCACATTAAGATATCATTAGGGGGCAGCTGGGTGGCTCAGTGGATTGAGAGCCAGGCCCAGAGATAGGAGGTCCTGGGTTCAAATCTGCCTTCAGACACTTCCTAGCTGTGTGATCCTGGGCAAGTCACTTGACCCCCATTACCTAGCCCATACCCCACTCTTCTGCTTTAGAACCTGATTCTAAGATGGAAGTTAAGAGTTTTAGCCCTCCCCCAGTGTATCATGAGTAATTATTTATGGTTTTTAAAGCCATCATTATGTTTCAGTCCTTACAGCAGCCCTCCTAAATATTGTAAAAATTAAATTTAATAGTTGGAACGTGGTCACCGAAATTATTATATCTCAAATCAGAAGTTTATTTACCAGAATTGAGGGGAAGCAAAGGAGAGCCAGTAGTGAGTAACTATGTGGCCTTCTCCAAGATGGAAGTAGTCCAGGAGTCTAAGTTGAAGTCACAATCCATGCTGCAGTCTCCAATGAAGTTCCCTTGAAGACTATCTCCAGGAGACACTCTGCCCCAGCCAAAGTATTTCATGACTTTTATAGTGGTTTCCTGTCCCTGTCCCTTTTCACAAGGGCCAATCACAGTTTCCAAATTGTCCAACACTGCCCAGGGTCAGTGTCTATGGTATTGACTTCTGACCTCTTAACTCTCCTGCTAGGATTCACAGGTTTCTGAGTTATCATCCACTTTAGCAAGTGGGTTGCAGACCTCCCCTCACTTAAAGTTAAGTAGGGGTGTCTTCCTTTTGGAGGTAAAAACTCCAGTAGTAAGAGTTTGTGGACTTCCCTTACTTTAGGGTTAAATATGGGTGTGTTTGCTTTTGTTGATTCAATTCAAAAGTAGACAAAGGAGAGTTAATCCTGGCTTCATAGTCTAGTGAGGTACTAAGTAAGGGGTACTTAAGTTATTGTTAACCAAAGTTTTAACTAGGCAAAGAGAATAAGGGATTCCCTTTTCACTAGTGTAAACTTAGAATAGACAAAGAGAACCCAAGAATTTCCTTTCACAATAGTGCTATCTTCATCCTCAAATGGAAATTGAAAAATTCATTCAGATACACTGAGTTAAATCCAAGTAAAGTCCAAGTTGTTCATGTGACCACAAAATGGTGGACTAGTCTTCTGATTGTTCTTTTTCACTATTTTATTACTGCACATGTGTAGAGGCATCTTAAGTCACTTTTACCTAATAACTTTATGTTCTTCCCACCCTACATTGTTGAATTATTTTTATTTTAACATCTATAGACTATAAATTATTGTCATTCTTGGTCACAGAGAGACTACCACTAACTAGACTATATATTAACTTCTTTATGTTATGGGAACATAGGAGAAGGATAAGGAAGAAAAGAAAAAAATTTTTGAAAATTGATTGAGAACCAGAAGGAATGCTTTAGTCTTCCATATACATACATACAAACATATTCCTGTATGTGTGCGCATCTGTGTGCGCAAGAGATCCCTTGCTCTCAGTGAGCTCACTAGCTTACATCTTTGCAGTATCTCTTGAATACATTTCCTTCTCAGACATTTGCCACTACTGTGGAGCTGACTGGCCCTCATCACACCTCCTGCTTGGACTATTACAGTAGTAACTGATGGATCTGTATGCCATACATCTCTCTTCATTCCAATCCATCTTTCCTTTAATTAGTAGAGTGATCCCCGTGTGGTTCAAAGCCCCCTGTAACCCAGCTACCTCTTACCTTTACTTCACTCCCTGACTCCTACCCTTTGTTTTAAGGACATGGCTTCCTGGCTTTTCCTGCTCTCTGCATTTTCTCTGGTTGTCCTCCATGCCTGGAACACTTTCCTCATTTTGGCTTCCTGGCTTTTTTTCCAAGTCCCAGCTAAAGTCTGTCTTCTATAGGAAGCCTTTCCTAATCCTTCTCAATTCCCCTTTTAATTATTTCCAATTTTTTTCTGTATGGAGCTAATTTGTTCATATTTGTTGTCTCTCATTAGGTTATGAGCTCTTTGAGGGCATTGACTTTTTTGACCTCTTTTTGTATCCCCCTAGGGCTCACAGCAGAGTAGATAGGTAGACTGACCTGGACTCTTTTCTCTAGATTCTTGGTGAGGTCACTGACTCCCATACATTTAATTTATCATACCTATGGAGATATCACTCCCATTACTGTTCAGCTAGCCCACGTCTCCTTTTAACTCCATTTCTGCATGTGGGCTCCCTGCCTTTGGAACATTTTAAACTGGACATAGTGTAGGCATCTCAAACTCAATGTGTAGAAAAGGAAAATTCATTATCTTTCTTTTCTGAACTTTCCTTTTATGGCTGAGGGGACCACCATCCTTCTAGTCACTTAGGTCTTTCCACTGGGTGTCATCTCCTCTTCCTGAGTGCTATTCACCCAGATCTTTTGTTGCTCCTTACTCCACATCTCTCTTCTATGACCATATGGCCCTTCCTGACAACTTGTAGCCACCAGTCAGATAATAACCTGAAACTGATTTAAAACAAACTTCTTTCCATTTGGGATTTATCCTCATCCTGGGAGTCCCAATGTTAAGTAGGATCAGCAATGGGGCTTGCTTAGTGTCTTCAGGTTGGCTATTTAAAAGCATTAAATAACAGAAGAGGTAAAGAGATTCCAACTTTTAACTCTGAAAGTGGTCTATAATTTTCCTGTTCTATCTCATAACCAGGGAAAAGAAACTACATTTCTATCCTGCATTAAGTTTGTCATTCTCTTTAAGTGCAATTTTTAGGTAGATCTTTTAAAGAATTTGTAACTACACTAAAAACCAGTTCCACAGAGTGGCACCAAAAGACTTCAGACTCAGAGACTAGCAAACTGAAATTGCTTTGGAATTATTTTGCTGACCAAAAAGTGGAACTCATTGTTTTTGCTGAGACTTGATCAGTTAAGAAATCTAATCTCAATCTTTAATTATCTAGCATATTACTTTAATATTGAATAACAAACTTATTTCATTTTAAGTTCTGAGTTGTGGAAATTATTGTAAATTTCTAGGAGTTTTCTCCTCCTCCTCCTCCTCCTCCTCCTCCTCCTCCTTTTCTTCTTCTTTTTTTAATAAATAAAATCATTACCTTCTGTCTTGGATTCAATATTGTATATTGGTCCCAAGGCAGAAGAGCTGTAAGGGCTAGGCAATGGGGGTAAAGTGACTTGTCCAGGGTCACACAGCTGGAAAGTGTCTGAGGTCAGATTTGAGCCTAGGACCTCCTGTCTCTTGGCCTGGCTCCCAATCCACTGAGCTACCCAGCTGCCCCCCAGGAGTTTTATTCTTAACTTTTTTCTGTACTATTTTTTTAACTTCTGAATTTTACTGAATTTCTCTTGAACAGATTTCATAATTAGTAACACTTCTTAAGATTCAAACTAGAACTTTAAAAGCAGTCTCAGGTCATTTTAAAGTTACTCTTTTGTGAAATGTCTTACACAGATCTATCAATTCACCTGAAAAATCTCATAAAAATACTCATAAGAACATTTAAATCCTAATTTAGAAAATTTTTAGTAAAGAATAACTATTTTAATCTCTAGGTTTTTTTTTTTAAATTAAATTTGTCTTTCATCTCTTCATCTTCCAACCTGTCCAGTGTTGGAAATAGAAAGAGAAAAGAGACTTGTCTTTTCTGAAGACTTTAGAAAGTTTTACCTTTTCAGGCTTTTTCCTTAAATTGACTAGATTAAAGGAAAAAGCATGCACCCCCCCCCCCAAATGTTTGGAAGCACCTGCCTGAATGAATTAGCACAAAGCACAGATAAAACAGGCACTTATACAAACAGACCTTTTTAAGGAACAGTGGGCATGCCCCATGATTTCTTTGTTTTGGGTGGGATGGTTTGTTCAATGGCTAGTCTTTATTTTTCTCTAATGTCTAAAGAAAAGTAGATGTTACAGCCTTGCTTTTTCACCAAATGCCACTATAAAGATGATATTATTGATGTTACAACATTTTCTTCATTTTTTACCCTCTTTATGAATTTTGCTTTCTCTTTGAAATTTCTCCTCAAATTTAGTACAATCAGTTTTAAGACTCACACAAACAGATGTATGTTATCAAAAATTTCCCCCCCTATTTTCCACTAAAGAAGTGAAAACTTATGTCCCTTCTAGGTGGAAGAGCTGGTTAAAGCTCCATTTCTCCAGACTCTTTGCTAAACTATGTCCATGGGTGAAAAAAACAGGGGACTGACAAAAACTGGAATTTCAAGATACATTTTACCTTTAAAAAAAAAAGCCTTCCTATAGTACTCTAAGATATTTCCCTTGCAAAGAAAGAAACAAGGGAATTAATTAAAATCTGCCTTAAAAGGTCTTCCCTTACTACCTTTAAGGCATTTCCCTTATAAAGGAAAACAGGAACTAGCTAAAATTCTCCTATTTCCCTTGCAAAGAAGGGAAAAGGGGAATTAACTCCTCAGCAAAGGTGGGGTGAGGGTGTTTACCTTTGTTCCCAGAAAATTTAGCTTAAGGCCTGAGAGGGAATCTAACCTTCGGGACAATTCTCAAAAAAAAGTTCTCAGAGGAAGTCCCAAGGACTGGAGGCCCTTGTTCTGGTCCCATTTTGGTTGCCAATTAGCACAATAAAAATATTCAGTGAAGAGAAATTTAGGTACAAAAGTTCAGAGTATAATCTATTCTTTGGCAAGGCTAGCAGTTGCCAGTAACAGGTCAATCAATAGCCCTTCAGTGATCAGAGACCTCTTAGAGCAGACAGAATAGTTATAAAGTTATATAGTTGGTTATATAAGGTTCAGTGATATCAAACCGGGATTGTGATTAGTATATCGCAGAAGGTTGGAGTAAAGGTGTATGGTGGGCTTACATTTGGCATAATCATGCTGATTTGCAAAAGGGAGATTTCCAAAGTCCATGGTAAGGGGAAAACATAGGCAACATCCTCTGGAAAATTGTAACCCCACACACCAGAGTTGTCCAATGTTAGGCTTGTAACTTGGTAGAACAGTTTATGACTATGTTGACTCAGTGAGTCTAGGCTGTATCCTTAAGAAATGAGGAAATTATTAAGAAGTCAAACCATCTTATATAGTCCCTAATGTTAAGAATACTAATTCTTCAGTACTAATCCTCAATCAATAATTAATAAATAATGCAGCAATTTCATATTTCATTCCCTCTTGATTTGTTGCCTAGGTAGTCAGCCTCCTGGCTGATCTCTCTTCCTTGAACCTTCATATACTCTAGTCTAGTGTTGACAAATCTTTTAGAAATCATGTGCCCAAACTGCACCCTGAAGCTGTCTGTCCTCCCCCCCCCCCACCCCCCATTATCCCAGAGAGGGGAGGGAGGAAGTGCTGCATTGAGTGGCTGGGTGGAGGGGTGGGGCATGCAAAAATGCCCTTGAGGGCTGTGGAGAGGGGAAAGGGAGCAGCTCCTTGCAGCCCTCCCCCCCAATTGGTTTGCCAATAGGGCTCTAGTACATGTCCCAATGTCCCATGCCAAAGTGATTTCTTAAAGTGCAAGTTGGATGGATTAACCACCCCTATAGAACAAACTTGAATGTTTTGTTTTTGCCTTAAAGGTGAAATAAATACAAACTTTTTATATTATAGGTTTTCATCTATTGCCCACCCCTGCCTGTCCTATCATTTTACACTTTTGTTCCAACCACATTGGTCTATTGGCTATTCTGTACACATACCACTTTACCCTTCTCCATGCCCCTCCGCCAGCTCTTTCCTATGCCGTATCTCTTTATCTTGGAATCCTTGGTTTCTCCAAGAGGCTACTAGTGCTACCTTCTTCATGAAGTCTATCCAGTTACCCCAGCTCACCTTTCCAACTACCCTGAATTTATTCCTTATATACCACTATTAGGTCCACGTCCTCATTGTAATAGAAGTGTCTTGGGGGCAGGGACTTAAAAATATCAAGCTTGTTAGGTGTGGCTCAGTGAATAGAGAGCCAGGCCTAGAGATGGGAGATCCTGGGTTCAATTTTGACCTCAGATACTTCCTAGCTCTATGAACTTGGGTGAGTCACTTGACCTCAATTGCCCCTAGTCCTTAGCACTCTTTTCTTCCTTGTAACTGACTTTTTTTTTTTAAACCCTTACCTTCCATCTTGGAGTCAATACTGTGGATTGGCTCCAAGGCAGAAGAGTGGTAAGGGCTAGGCAATGGGGGTCAAGTGACTTGCCCAGGGTCACACAGCTAGGAAGTGTCTGAGGCTAGATTTGAACCTAGGACCTCCCATCTCTAGGCCTAGCTCTCAATCCCCTGAGCTACCCAGTTGCCCCCTTGTAACTGACTCTTAGTATGAATTCCAAGATGGAATGTAAGGGTTTTTTAAAAAAAGAATACATCAACATAATTATCCAGAGGCCACTTGGCAAGGTAAAGTTGGGAAATAATGAGTTCTGATTCAGGTTCTTCTTCCAAGTAGTTGTGATAAGAGGCTTCTGTAAGGCTAGGATTTTTTATAAAGTGGCTTAAAGTTTGCAGAGTGCTTTTTATCATAAGACCGAATAATAACTGAAGGTTTATTAAAGAAATCATTTTTCATACATTGGATTTAACCTCCCAGCCACCTTGAGGTACAATGGTCTAGGTAGAAAGCAACAGAAAAGCTGGTCTTAAGGAACAGAAAACTTTGGGGGCATCGGTGGTGTCAAACTTGAACAGAAATAGATCACAAATTAACATTCAGTTGTGTTGTGCTTTTCTTTTATTAAGCATTTCCCAGGTATATTCTAGTTTGGTTAAAGCAGGCAAGTTTAACTCTTTAAGAAGGTTGGGTTGCAGAAAAGGTGCCAACCTACACTGGTGTAGAGAATTTCCTCATTTTAGAGAATTACAATCACTGGTTCATCCTGTAGATCTTATTTCACAGAAGAGGAAATCAAGGATTAGGTTAAGTGGCTCATCCTTGGTCACAAATTGAGTAAGTAGGAAGTGGAATCTGCCCCCCTGCACCTTCCATATACACTGTTTCCCAAAAGTCTGGCCTCTTCCTTGAAGATCATATTTTCCCTTTTAACAGATTTATTCTGGTTTGCAATACATGTACACATATGGTCATTAATTGTTTTCTGTATTTAGTTTTAAAGCCATTTTATTACTTTTGCAATGAGTAAAATTACAGTAAATAAAGCTCTGTTCTGACTTTCTGATAGTGAAGAATTGCCGGTTCTAAATTTTAGAGTTCTGCTGATGTCATTTATATTGATGCCCAAATTAGTAAATGTGTAAATTTGGCTTTGTTTTTGTGTGATTTTTAGCTATACAAATCCTTATTGGACAAGACTGGTTTAGGATCAATTACTTCTATTCGTTTTCTTGGAGAAGACCGAAGAGTATTCATTTCGAAAGACCTTTTGAAGCCTATACAGGTAAAACTCAAAATGGAACATTTGAAAAGTTGATATTCCCGATGGGTTCTACCAATGTTTTATCATAATTAACTGTTCTTAAGCCTTAAGGCTTGACAAGTTGAAACTTTGCTTATGTGCTCCTCCCCTCAGCTGCTGCTATTATTTTGGGAGAGAACAGATGGGAGTTATGGAAGTTAGTTTTCCCAGCTAGTAAAGATCATAGGCTCATTTACATATATATAATCCTACAAACCTTTCTTTCTCTTAAAAAAAATGTAGTATAAGCATTATCTTTCCTTTTCCCATATATTCCATATGTTTCAGGCTGCCATTTGCATAATTTCCCCCCCACCCCATTAGATAGCCATTGTCACCCCTTACCTTCCATCTTGGAGTCAATACTGTGTATTGGCTCCTAGGCAGAAGAGTGGTAAGGGCTAGGCAATGGGGGTCAAGTGACTTGCCCAGAGTCACACAGCTGGGAAGTGTCTGAGGTCAAATTTGAACTTAGGACACCCCCCCTCAATCCACTGAGCTGCCCAGCTGCCCCATAGCCATTGTCATTTGACTTCACCTATATGCTAATTTTGGGGGGAAATCAGAGAATCACTTTTGCTAGCCCTAGGAAAAAGTTTCTTCATTTACAAAGTAAGTTTTCCTCTTTGTTTACAGCAGTTCAGTCAATCTGAATATCCAAGTACATTAACTATTTACTTTTGAATCATAAGGAACACTAATGTAAACATCAAACATAAGAAACCTTACCCCAAACTCACATGGCAGAAGCAGAAGCACTCATGAAGGAGCAGACAAGCACAGAAAATGCTTGCTTTGGGGCTATGTCTTTTTCCATGATGGTTGAAAATTTCCAATGCTGCCCTGGTCCCTTCTCCCCTCTCCCCTTGCTGCTCAAAACTTTGTTCAAAATAATTTACTAACTTCTACTTGTCTATCCCGTATGATTCAGATATCTGAGATACACAGTCCTCAGTAATATGCCCTCATTTCTAGCCCTTGGTTTTGGATCTTTTGAGTTTATCTTGTTTAGGATCTCCATTTGTGTCTCTCCACCTAAACTCATTTGTTATTTCTAGTCTTAGGATGTGGCAGAGACACTAAATGATAAAGAACTGAGCCAGGGTCCCCAGTAGCCAATGTATGTTAGAGAAAGCCTGGGTCTTTTTTCTTTTTAACCTAGTTCTGGTATATTCTTTCTCATGTTACTTGGGCTTCCAGTCCAATAAGGTTGTTTACCCTCCCTGGTACATACCCCTGCCTTTGGTAATATTGCTTCCTTTACTAGAATTTTTCCTTCTTCCTTCCTCACTCTTCAGACAGCTTTCTCTCATCCTCCTAACTCTGTAACAATCTTTTCTTTGTTCAGAGCTCCCAAAATAATTTTTTATTTGAAACTTAGTAATGACCAATACCAGCATTAAAATAAATGGTCATTCTTGATATTATAAATCTCAAATTATAGTTTGTTTAAAAAATGACCTGTTAGCACCCCTACTTCCTTGTAATTTTAAATGAACCTTTTTCTTTGACTTTTCACATTTTGCTTATTTATCTCTTGTGTTTGGGCTATCCTCCTTCTAGACTAGAGGCCCCACAGATGTAGGGAACTATGTCATATTTTTCACATTAGCATATAACTTCCTCTATACTCTGCTGCTTAATTTTTAAAAAAATTGCTTTTCTAAGTTGAAGAAAAGATTGGTGGACATATTGTGTGCTTTCTCCATAGATATAACCTAGATTGAACTAGAGTTTGAGTACCCTTTTCAGTTATATCCGATTTGATTATCTGTAATTATTATGTTTCCCACAATCTCAGCCATTCCAATTTATTAAAAACTTGACTGTAGGGTATCATACAACTATTTCTCATTTTCTTGGCTTGCAGTAGTCCTAATTCAACTTGTAGTGATGTGGCCACTTAAGGAATTTAATGTCATCTGCTCCCTTTATTAATTTCTTTGGAGGGTTGTTTTTTTTTGTTCATTTATATTCTAATAAACATTGTTTCTGTTGGTCTGTACAACAGTATCCAATGAAAGATGATCTTCATCCTCGTAGATTCATTGCTTATTTTGAAAGGTAGGTTCACACTTTGAAATAGATAACTGTTTACTTCAGGGATCTTTTTTTATTTTATCAGGATGTAAATGGTCTTCGACTTTCTCTCATGGATCATCAGAATATCAGTAAAGAATTTCAGGCGTTGATTGTGAAACATTTAGATGAAAGCCATTTGTTACAAGGTATGTATATATGTAACTTAAATGTTCAGTCCCAGCTAATCTTTTGTGGTTTTGTGGTTGGTTGCTCATCATGATAAGTTATCAAAAATTACATTGTAGACCACATCTTTCATCTTATGCTTTGTTCAGCGTTACTCAGAAAATCCTAACTTTGTTAGACACAAACTTACAATACAAAAGTATTCTGTGGTAAAACCTCAATAATTCATTATTACTAGAAAGGGAATTGGAAGTATCTGAAATTGTCACATTTAAGAAGATGAACACACTGGAACAACCTCCAGGAAGTGATGCAGAGCGAAAGGAGCAGAACCAGGAAAACATTATACACAGAGACTGATACATTGTGGTACAATCAAAGGTGATGGACTTCTCCATTAGTATCAATGCAATTTCCCTGAACAATCTGCAGGGATCTAAAAAATACTACCCACAAGCAGAGGATAAACTGTGGGAGTAAAAACACCGATGAAAAGCAACTGCTTGACTAACAGGAGTGGAGGAGATAAGACTGAGGAGAGACTCTAAATGAACACTATAATGCAAATTCCAACAACAGGGAAATGGGTTCGAGTCAAGAACACATGTGATAACCAGTGGAATCGTGCGTCGGCTATGGGAGAGGGAAAGGTGGGGGGGGGAGGGGAGGAAAAGAAAATGATCTTTGTTTCCAGTGAATAATGTTTGGAAACGACCAAATAAAATAATGTTTAAAAAAAAAAGAAGATGAACACAATAATAGTTAGTCTTGGCTATGGAGCAGCAAAATGACACTTGAAATTTCAGTCTTATGAAATTGATAGAACCGATAAGTAGTTTGATGTGCCCAATCATATCTCTCCCAGAAAAGAACATAGCTACCTTGCTCTAGCAGTTTTGTAATAAAAATAAATTTACTGAATCTAGTAGGGCTATTAAGATCTTTGGGGTTCATTTCCTCCACTGCCCAGGCAGTCTAATTTGCTAATATGACCAATTCCTCAATGTTGCAGATCTATCAAAACAATCAGATTGAAGTAATTAGGGAGCTCTAGGTCTGGAGATGGGAGGTCCTGGGTTTGAATGTGATCTCAGATACTTCCTAAACTGTGGCCCAGGCAAATCACTTTATCCCATTTACCATAGTCCTTATCATTTTCCTGCTTTGGAATGAATACTATTGATTCCAAGACATATAGTATGAGTTTTTTTTTTTTTAAATCAGATCAACTATGTGATGGCAAGTCTAAAATATTAATAGGAACATAGAATTCAATAAAATTCTATGTAATAACAACCACTTTTCACTAAAATATACCCATTCAGGCAGTTTTCAGATGAAGGAATCAAAACTATCAATAATCATGACAGTTCTAAATCCCTCCTGATTAGGGAAATGCAAATCAAAATAGTTCTGAGGTACCACCGAATATCTAGCAGACTGGCCAATATGACAGTAAAGGAAAATAATAAAAGTTTGAGGGGACATGGCAAAATTGGGACACTAATGCATTGCTGGTGGAGTTGTGGATTGATCCTATCATTCTGGAAGGCAATTTGGAATTACGTCCAAATGGCTTTAAAAGATTGCATAGTGTTTGATCCAGCAATACCACTACTAGAATTGTATCCCAAAGAGATAAAAAAAATGGAAAAGGATCTGTTTATACAAAAATATTTATAGTGGCATTTTTTGGTGGTAGCAAAAAAATTGGAAAATGAGAGGCTATTCCTCGATTGGAGAATGACAGAACAAATTGTGGTATATGATAGTGATGGAATACTATTGTGGCATAAGGAATGATGAACTGCTTGAACTCCATGAACTAATGCAGAGTGAAATGAGCAGAACCAGGAGAACATTGTATACAGAAACTGAAACATTGTGGAATGATCAAATGTAATAGGTTTTGCTACTAATAGCAATGCAATGATCCAGGACAATCCTGAGGCACTTATGAGAAAGAATGTTCTCCACACTGAGAGAGAGAGAGAGAATTAGGTATAGAAACACAGAAGGAAAACATGATTTATCACTATATGGGTATTGGATTTGGGGTTTTAGTTTTAAAAGATTACTATAAAAATGAATAATATGGAAGCAGGCTGTCAGTGATAATACATGTATAACCCAGTGGAATTGCTTGTCAGCTCTGGGTGGGGGAAGGAAAGAACATGAATCATGTAATCATGGAAAAATATTTTTTAAATAAACAGATAAAATTGTTTAAAAGAAAGAAAAATACCTATTCGTTCCATAGATCCCAAATGTAGGGGGATTTGTATTATATTTCACTCTATTTTTCCTGCACTTAAGGCCAAGGAGATTATGCTGAGAAACTGGTATTAATGGAATAGACAAACATTAAGGTTTAGTTTTTTCTTTTTCTCTTTTTAAGGTGACAAAAACTTAGTTGGTTCAGAAGTAAAAATTTATAGTTTGGATCCATCTACCCAGTGGTTTTCAGCAACTGTCGTAAATGGCAATCCCACCTCGAAAACACTGGAAGTACGCTGTGAAGAGGTAACATTATAAACTTCTGGAATTTGTAAGGGGGAAGGAATAAACCTTATCCAGGGCCTTATTACCTTGGACTCTAAAAACTATGTAGTGAATGAAATACAGAGCCATTGCAAAGAGTCCGGCTCCTGTCAGTGTTTAGTATTTCTTTTTTCATTTAATAAGAACTTGAGGGCTCAATGTCTGTGTACTGCTAGTGACTTTAGGAATTATCCTTGGCTTCTTACTCTTCAGTCATCACCTAGTCATTTGCCAAATCCTGTTATTTCTACCTTCTCAACACTCCTGAATTACCCCCCGTTTAGTCTTTTTTTTACCTTTCTCTTGGACTTTATTCTTCTTTATTGACTTTCTGCCTCTGCTCTCTCTCTTTTGTTAAGTTAACAAACTGGTTTCCCCAAAGCATAGGTCTGAACACAGTATTCCTACCCAGAGGGGAGAGTCCGGAGGCTTCCCTTGACATCCGAAGAGGTCCATGGACAAAAAATAGAAAGTGTTCCAACCATAGATATAAAGCCCTTCCAAGAATGACTTTCTGCATTTCTAGCCTACTTGACTCTTTTTCCTGTATTCTGGTGCACTCGGGGTAGCCTCTTTGTTCTGACTTTGACCTGCCTATAATGCTTTGTTTCTGTTCACCTTCTCTCCATTTCCCTGGTTTCCTTCAAGACACCCAAACACCACCTTCACAGAAACCCTGTTTTGGCCTACTAGTAGCCTCCTTCCTAAAATAACCTTGTGTACCAAATGCCTGTTTTCTCCTGATTGATGAGGTTTTAGGGCAGGGACTGTTTGCTTTTTGTCTTTGCATCCCTCATGTTTAGCATAGTATCTGTCATTTAATAGATGCTCATTGGTTCATAATTTGGAGGGTATATCCAAGATTCTTACTGGGAGGAGATGACAATATAGCTTAAGGATTTCAATAACAGTAAGAAAGTTTTCTAACAATTTGAGGATGTGTAATATAAGAGCTGTCTTTGTTGTAAACTATGAGCTTAAAAATCATTGTTGGCTCCCTGATAGAGTTCATACTTTTATTATTTGGTCTTTTAAGTTCCTGAACAATGAGCTTTTTTGCTCCAGTAGAGTAAAAAAAATTTGGGAAAATTTCCCCAAGATAAAATATCAGAAAACTGAAATAAGTTTACTTGCTCTTTTTATTCCTTATTTAAAGATTCCAGCTCTAAAAATTGTTGATCCAGCACTGATTCATGTTGAAGTTGTACATGACAACCTTGGGAATTGTGGTAAGAGTTAATTGCTTGGTTCTTCTCATTCCTGCCTGCCTTCATTTCAGTATTTGAAGAAAAAGGAGGCTAACAGAAAGTCTTGACATTTTTCAGGAAAAGCTAAAAGAGTGGGTGCTACAAAACGGAAATCATCTGAGAACAAAGGAGGCCTGGCAGCAAAACAGTCAAGACCCTGCTCTGAGGTAACCCAGAATTTCTTTTTATTAGGAGATTTAAAACCTCCTCTTCTATACCAGGTTTGGATCCTGGCTGTAGTTCTACCATACCAGTAGGTGGTGATAAAACAGATGTCTTGTTCTTTATTTGTATAAAAAGGGTTTTTGCTGGCAGTCCTCAGTAGGTTTGGTATTCAGTATTTGGAGGTGTTTTCTGTGAGGTTAGATCAAGAGATGAGCTTTTGGGGTCTGTTTGGTGGAGAGGTCCATTAGCTGGAAGGAATCAGTAAGAAGAGGTCTATTACATAAAACATGCTTGTCCCCAAAATAACTAAATTCAAGCCGTAATAGCTTAAAACTGCACTATGACTATGATTTTTTAGCCCTGCTTTGCCCTATGCCCTGTAACAGTATAAGGGCTATATCTGAAGGTTCCCTCATTCAGTGTATTCTGAATAACAGTGGTGGTCTTGAACCCTGAAATTTAATGAGGGTTATGTTCAAGTCCAAATCACTTCCACAAGGTGCTATAAACTAACCTTATGGTTAACTTGTACCAGGGCTTACAAATTCTTTTTTGTGTTTATCTAGTTTTCTGTTTCAGCTCTGTTTTTGTAAAAATAAATATTCTAATGCCCGGATTTTAAAAAATGTTACCTAAATATATTTCTATTAGCTGGCTTGATAAAGGCATTATTAGAAGCACTTTAGTGTTGATGGTCCTTAGCTGGGTTTGCTACTAAGTCCCCCCCCTAGAGGAACTTTGACTTACAGCTAGCTATACTGATAGGATTAGGATGACTCCTTGGGTAACAGCCAAGGTTTGAAAGAAGGGAAGGAGGCTCAGTGCAAGGCTGAGGAAACGATTAGGTGTGGAAGTAGAGTTATAGCCTTGGCCCAGACCTGAAAAATGATGACCCTTGGGGCATTTAGAGGGTGGGGTACAAGCAAATAGCAAAAGTTGGAACCAGAAAATAGTTGGGTATCAGTAGGATTAAAAGTAACGAGATAATTTAGTTGTTGAGAACCAAACAGAACTCCAAAAGTCCAGGATTGCAGACAAGAAGAGTTGAGTTGAACCAGGATTCCTTGTTCAGGTAGCTGAGGGTGGAGCTCTGAAGAGAGTGGGGATGCTTGAGAGTAAGATGATGGGGGAGACAAAACAGTTACTGACAACAGATAACAATGCAAAAGACAGATAATCAAGAACTGACCAATATGCAAACTGCAAAGTTAACATAAGGAAAGGAATATGCCTCCTAATTATGTGAAAGAATCTCTAGGATCTTTATAATAATCCTTTTGTACGTTCTAATTAGGTGTTTACAACAACCCTATAAATATGGTACATGTTGTTATCTTCATTTGGTAAGGAAACCAAGACCAGAAGAGGTTGTATCTTGGAAGATCATACAAGGAATTGAAAAAGCATTGATAGCCAACTTATTTTTTTTAACCCCTTAAACTATCTTCTGCCTTAGAATTGATACTAAGTATTGCTTCCAAGGCAGAAGAGGGACAAGGGCCAGGCAAGTGGAATTAGGGACGTAATCAGGCTCACATAGCCAGGGTAGTGTCTCGGACGAGATCATGTCTTCAGGTATGGCTGTCTATGCCCTGAGCCCCCTAAGTACCCCTGATAGACCACTTGTAAGGAGACAATGAAATGTTTTCTGAAAAGATTCAGTAAGTGTACGTTCCCCCAGAAGCCAAGCTCTGAGAGTTTATTTCAGAGCAGGAGAGAACTCATTGTCATTAGAGATCTTGGTATAGTTTTTGTGGAGTAAATGGTGGCATTGGTGGATCTGACTCCATGCATATGCTCAGGGTAACAAGTTGGTGGAAAGCAATTTCATTGTAGATTGAGCTGAATGACTATAATAGGGGCGTTTCCAGTGTGGCATTTTTAGTTTGTTTTGGTATTGCACAATGAGATCCTTACCTGAAGGAGCTGTCAGATACAGATGGTCTCAGAGTCCTTGGCCATGGGTCTTGGATTATCAGAGTTCAGGGAAGAGTCTGTAGATACATTAATACATTAATGAATGAAAATCTTAGCTATCCAGATGTAGTAGAATAAAAGTCAGCATGAATTTGCTATGTGACACAAAACAAGTCCCCCCACCTTCCGCACTGTCCTCCACTATAAAACAAGATGCATAGCCTAGATCTCTGACATCACTTAACTCAGGTCAGTGGCAGGCTTTGCAGTCCCACTGTAGAAATGATGATCTTACTGTTTTGAAGGTGTGTCAGCAGGTTATCTTTCTATTAGTGTGTACATTGTTCGCCTGGTTCTGTTGACTTCACTGTGCATCAATTCAGAGAAATCTTTACAGGTTTTTCTGAACTCATCCTTTTTTTAACTTATTCATCCATTCCTCAAGTGATGGGTAACCCCTCAGTTTCCACTTCTTTGACTCTATAGAAATAATGGGTAAAAATATTTTGGTATAGGTAGGTACTTTCCCCTTGTCTCTGATCATTGCATTTGATCATCCTACAATATTTCAGTTATTGTGTATAATGTTCTCCTGGTTTTGCTCATTTCATTCTGCATCAGTTCATGGAGGCCTTTCCAGTTTGTATAGAAATCCTTTAGTTCATCATTCCTTACAGCACAATAGTATTCCATCACCGTCATATACCACAATTTGTTCAGCCATTCCCCAGTCGAGGGACAGCCTCTCATTTTCCAATTCTTTGCCACCACAAAAAGCACCAGTATAAATATTTTTGTATAAGCAGAACCTTTCCCATTTTTTTTTATCTCTTTGGGATACAACCCAGTAGTGTTATTGTTGGGTTAAAGGGCATATGTATTTTTTGTAGTTCCATATTCTCCAGAATAGTTGTATCAGTTCACAATTCCACAAACACTGTATTAGTGTCCCAATTTTCCCACATCCCCTCCAACATTTTATCATTTTCCTTTTTGGTCATGTTAACCATTCTAATAGGTAGGTATACAGTGACATCTCGGGAGTTTTAATTTACATTTCTCTAACAAATAGTGATTTGGAGCGTTTTTTCATATGACTGACTATAGATAGCTTTAATTTCTTCCTTTGATAATTGCCTGTTAATATCTATTGTCCATTTTTCAATTGGGCAATGCTTGTATTCTTATAACTTTGACTCAGTTCTCTATAAATTTGAGAAATGATGAAACCTTTGTCAGATACACAAAATTGGCATAAATTTTTTCTTTAAATTTGTCGTTTCCCTTCTAATCTTGGTTGTGTTTATACAGAAACTTTTTAGGCAGAAGAGAGGCAAGGGCTAGGTCTATGTTGGTGAACCTATGGCATATATGCAGGACAGTTTTTTACTTCATGTGCCCCTCTCTGTCTGGCAGCCTAATGGAAGTGCTTCTTCCCTCTCCTATTTAGGTAAGGGGGCAGCTCACATGTGGCATGAAGGTACAGTTTAGGCACTTAATCTCTAAAAGGTTTGCCATCACTGGGCTAGGTAGTGGAGGGTTAAGTGACTTGTCCAAGGTCACACAACTAGGAAGTATCTAAGACCAGATTTAAACCCAGGTCCTCCTCAGGCCTGGAGTCTTTTTAAGACTGGAATAGATAATACCAATTAAATATTCATTCTACTTAATGAATATCTACTCTAAATTAAAATTTTACTTGTCTACTTTAAACTTAATATAATCTCTTAATATAGTTAGAAATAATGAGCCCCTAAAGAGTCTGGCTATTATTTCTTTCTTGGATTCATTTCATAACAAAAGTCTAAAGACATTGGATGGTGGGTCAAGAGCAAAGAGTAAAGGTGGTAGAAAAAAAAGATACATTAAGATTTCTGATCATTTAAGGCAGGCAAAGCTATGGGAGATGAAGTAATCTATTCTTTAGCCACATGTCATTTAGCTTTGTTGAATACTTAGAACTGTGAGGTCATTGCTAAATAGAGAATGTTTCTGGAAGCTAAGACTGACCTGTTTTGGACTGGACAGCCTTCCCTTATCTTTGTTGGCTCTAGACCCCTGGGGACTAACATCCATCAGCCTTACCTTTGTCTTTTGTGAACCAGGGTTCTTTAAGGGCTGTATCTATTTAACTCTTTGGAATTCCTAGTCTAAACTATAACTTCTCTATGCCTTCTATTATTACTTAATCCTTGTATGTAGGACTTAAATCAATATAGGATTACTTTTTTCTATTTGCCTGGAGAGAAACTTATTTTATCATGTATGTTGCACAAGGATTTAGATATAACAACAATCTGGCATAATTGTGAAAGTTTCTCGTGAAAGATGCTGCTCATCAGATAAGAGAACTTGATCTGCTCCTGATCTTTTTAGGCTTCAATTATATCTGCTGCTTCCAATTACATTGCAGTTTCTGTTTGTAAACTTTTGGTTATTAGTATGGAATCAAAGTAGTATTTTTGCCAGAAATTGGGGATCACTTTGAAAGAGGGGGGAAATTATGAAAGTGGCCATAAATTTAATTATTTTATTTAATCTGAAGAGTAGGGGAAAAGGAGGGAGACAGGGAGACAGACAGATCCCTGGGCCTCTTAGCCACACTAACATCAAGTCCCAGCAGCACCAAACGTGGAAGAGAAGACTGCTCACATGCTTCCTGGTTCACCATTGATACACTCTCCTGGCTCTGCCCTCTGTATTGGCATTGCCTGCTGACCACTAACATCAGGGCTTTGGAGATGGGTAGAATGATGCCTAATGCCTAGCCCATGTCATCAACAGTCGTTTAGGCTGTAGTCAAGGAATGCCAGGCTGTAGTGGATGCTGAGGTGGATGCTGGGAAGGTGGGTGGAAGCAATTTCCCCCAAACCACTTCCAGGAAAATTCTGCTAGTCTGATTTTTCTGATGTTGGTATCTTTCAGGCCTCTTCCTCCTCCAGTCCAAGTCCTGTGCAGTCTGTTCCCACCACAGTTCTTAGCGAGGTACTTCCTGGATGCACTGCAACAACTCCACCTAGTCAGAATCTCAGACAAAGCACTCCTCCGGCAGCCAGTTCTCCACCTGATCTTGGTGCAAACTCTCCTCAAGCGTAAGTTGTTAAGCATGGAAATTGAGAAACAATAGTGCCTTGTGCCCTCCTCTTATTTGTACTGAGGAGGCCAGAAGCACAATCCTGTACCATCTGCAGGGTTCAGAAGATGGGGGAGCCTAGAATAGCACTGAGAAATACTAAGTATTGGTACTTTTACAGCAATTCTCTAGATTGACTTAGGAAGATACTGTTCTTGGTTTGGCGAGTTGCACTTTGGGAGTAGTGTTTCCAATTGTACCTTCTCTGATTTCTGTTCTGTATTTATGTACTTCAGAGATGATACACAGAGTTTACCAGAAGAATTTTCATCCTGTCTAAACACCAAGACTGAGACAGTGGGAAAGAACACAGATGCAGAGTCGCTTTGTAAGCAGGCAGCTGAAGCTGTAACGGAGGACTCGAACAACCCTAGTGAACCCAACATGAACTATACCCAGTTGAAGACTCTGAATTGTCTTCCTTCAACCAATACACCAAATTATGATGAAAGTGACGAGAAAAACCCACTGGAATCCTTAGACCCATCCCCTGCTGATGCTCCTTTGGAGGACTTGACGCCCGTCGCCCAGGAGCCACAGGAGTCTTCCCAGGAAGAATTAGAGGCGACAGAGACTTCTGAATTGCAGAAGCATCTGGACTGTAAACCTTCCACCTCGAATCTTTGTGCTGCCCCTGCCAGTGAGCCTTCAGGGAAAGCCCCTCTTACTAGCCGGCCCAATAATGCTGAGGGAAGGAATCCTGAAAAAGCTCCTTTCATATGTCCTTCCCTCTGGGGGCTTTCCAAAGAGACTGTAGGTGTGAGACATGAAAACGACTGGCATGCTGGAAGTGGCAGTAAGGTCCAGAATGGTGAGTATTCCCCCACTTTTGGGGTGATTTTACCTGTTTCACTTCTCATCTCCCCTTTAGGTATCTTATCCTGTTTTTTGTGTTTTTCCTCCTCCTGCAGCTTTAAGCCTCCAATATAGTAAACATCAGTGACATTTTTATCAGAAGAGTGAATTTCAGAATGTTGTTCAGTTCAGCACAGCCCCAAGTACTTTGCTAGGAATGTCAGAGATGGGAGATAACGGGAAGAAAACATCTTCAAAGAAAGCACTTGCCTTTTGGAGACTGAGGGTGTGGGCTCATCCATTTAACAGTGTGGGTTCTTGCATACTCTCTTCTCTTCGGCTTTCCAAATAGCATCTCCTAGTTCTGTCTTGAACTTCCCACTGCATGCCCTCTAGTGTTTGCCAATGCTCAATTCTAGGCTCCTTATTCATTCTGCAGGCCCATTCTTAGAATAACGATTTAAGAAGCATCAAATCCACAGAATTACAAAGGAAACTATATTGAGATGATACTTATGAAAATAGTTAAAAAACAATTCCTGGATCCTAGATTACTAGTGCCTTCACTACGACTCATCAATTCCTCTGGTTGTAATGATCCGTATGCAGGTGGTTCCCAGATCTAGATATCCAGCTCCAGACATCTGCACCTCTCCGTGTCCCCAGCCTTCTCAGCTTCGTCGTGGCCCCGGTACTTTCCACTCCTTATTCTCTCTCACCCCTTCTCTCCAGCCCTTGGCTGCATCTTACCGATTCAGTTTGGACCACACATCTTCATGCATTTCCACTCATTCAGCCCCCTCTTTGGGGAAAGCTTGCTTGGTTTAGTGGAACACTAAGGGGGTCATATATGCAGGAGGAGAGAGAGGCTGCAGCTGTGTTATATGCAACCAATAGGCTGAGCGAAGAGGAGAAGAGACTGAGATTTGGCAGCTCAGAAATCACTGGTCACTTTGAGAGGCCCCTTCAGTGGAGAGATGAGCCTGAAAGACACAGCAAAGGGCTGAGGATTGCCTGAGCCATGAATAGTGATTGCTAATGGCTTATCACCTAATTGGTTTCTTCAAAATGACTTGTTAGCTTTTAATTATTTCAGTGCTTTTTTCTGGGAGTTAAGTTGAGAAAGAGAAAAGAATCAACTTCACCAGCATTTATTTAAGTTTCTACTATGCCCTAAGTAAACCCTGAGGATAAAAAGAAAGACAAAAACAATCCCTGATAGTCCAATGGGAGTAGATAACTTCTATGTAGAAACAAGGTGCACATAGCAGAAATAGGAGAAAGAAGCCAGGAGGTGAAGATGAGGGAGTACCTTCCAGGTATTGGGGGAAATAGGGCACAACTGGGAAAGGAGGCAATATAGAAGGGAGAGCTTGAGGGGATGGTGTCAGGGCTGATGAAGGGTTTTTTGAGGATGGAGTGACCTGATTATCTTCAGAGCTAGTAGGAAAGGAACCAGTAGATAAGGAAAGATATGGAAAATCCTTTCATTCTTTGTTTTTATCATGAGTGCAAAGTGTTTTCTCTGAGGTCTTCTCTGCTGCCTTAGCTGATGTAATCACAATGATAAGTTTATATTATTCAGTTATTCTGCCATTTCCAGTACAGAGCCCATGGAGCAATGGTGAACATCTTTTACCTATATTACTTTATTTTGCTAATTTAGAATTTTTGGATCCATATGTATATTAATTTTTTAGGTTTTGCTTTATGTTTGAGACTTATACCATACCTCTCTATAGCCTATTATCTTTATATAGACAGTTCGTGTAATAGGTTAACTATTATTTGAAAATTTTGGGAGGGAAAATCTTGTTGAATCCTTGCTGAGATATGTGGGGGGGGGGGCAAGTGTAAGGAGGTAGCAAAATTACTCCTCTCTGATAACTATTTCCTGTGTTTTTTCTTTTGTTTGATAGCTTTGGAATTTGGCAATTACATTCCTGGGAGTTGTCTTTTGGGGGTTTAGTGTAGAAGGTGTTCTGTGAGCTCTGTCAGTGGCTGTATTGCCCCCTTGTTCTAGAATCTCTGGGCAATTTTCTTTGATTATATCTTGTATCACCATGTCCAGTTTGGTGTTTATTTCTGGCTTTTCTGGGAGTCCAATTATTCTTAAATTTTCTCTTCTCCCCCTGTTTTCCAGATCTATCACCTTGTCGGTGAGATATTTTATGTTCTCTTCTAATTTCTTGGTGTTTTGGCTTTGCTTTATTAGTTCTTGCTTTAAAGCCTGGTTTTCTTTTACAGTTTGGTCAAACTGGTTTTGTAGATGCGTGAATTTCTTTTGCATCATTTCCCACTTTTCCTCCCAGAGGGCTTCCATCTTTTTGGTCCTTTCTGATTCAAATTCTTCATGGGTTTGTGGAGAGTTTCTATTTCCTTTGGAAGATTTTGGAGAATTTTCTTGTATATCTTCTTCTATCTGCTCTGTATTTTGTATTTTGGCTCCATAGAATGTGTCCAGAGTCGCCCCTTTCTTCTTATTTTTCTTGGTATTTTGGGGCTTCTGTGCTTCTGTGGAGTTTGTCATCTCTGAACGTGGAGGATTGGCTTTTCTTGTCTTTGTCTGGTGATCAGAGGCTTTAGTCCTGGGCAGATGTTGGTTCTATGAGCGTTCCCTGGGTTAAACTGAATATGCCTCACTGGAACTGGAATGGAAGGGTCGGACCACGAGGCCACACTCTCCCCCTGGCTCGATTTCCGGAAGTTGCCTTCAGAATCCCTGGCCGTGAGGCTGTTTCGTCGGCCTGGGGGGGGATGGGCTGCCGCTTCCCCAAGCTCCGAGAGCACAGACTTTCACTGAGACTTGGATAGCAGGATCCAGCCCGTGAGGCTGTCTTGCCCGCCCTGAGGGTTGCTGTTGTTTTGACCAGCTCTCTGCAGCGGAGGCCCCAGGCAGTAACTTTCACCCGGACCGATAGGCTCTCTGCAGCTGAAGCCCCAGGCAGTAACTTTCACCCGGACTGGGACTTGGGTAGAAGACCCTGAGGGTTGTTGTTCCTCAGACCCTGCTCTCTGAGCCCGCTTCCGGGAGCCTTGGACTCTGCGCTCCTACCCCTGAGGTCCGAGGGATCTCGGGTTCTGGCTTTTAAGGGGAGCTGTACCTTTTGAACCGGGTCCAGGTCCAGGAGGAGGGTTCCCAGGGTCTGTGCTGTTGATCGTTTTGAATTTCGGTGCCTTAGGAGCTTCTAGTTTGAGATCGGTCGGGAAGGGTTTTCCGGAGATCTGAACTTCAGCTTTCTCTAAGCCGCCATCTTAACCGGAAGTCTCCTCCTGTGTTTTTTCAATGTGCATCATAATCACCTTTTCCTTTGCAGCCTCCCTATTTTTCATTTCTAGTTTATGTACATTTGAATTCAAATTTTAAAAAATTAATTTTGCTGATGGATTATCACTTAATTGGTCTCTTTAAAATAGCTCTTAGCTTTTAATTATTTCAATTCTTTTATTTTCCATTCTGTTAATTTTATCTTTTGATATAATTAGCACTCCCCTTTTCTACTTTCTCTTTGGCATATTTTATTCCTTTCCTCATTTAAGTGCTGATTGGGTCAATTTAGTTTACTTTAGAAAATAGACATTCCCTGCTAAACATTTATTTCTGAGAATGACCAAGATTGCTTTATCATGATCTTGATTTCTAGTTGTCACTATAATTTTTTCTTTTTCTACTTTCTATAATCTTATTTTTTCCTTCCAAATAACCATGTGCCTCTTTATTCTTGATTTTGCTATATTGTGAGCTGACAACAGTATATAAATGGTCTGCCTTTAAAATTTACTTGTAGCTTTTTAATGTTCTGTATACTTGCAAAGAACAAATATTCATTTCTTCCATTAAGTTTTCTGTCTCTAAGTCTAGCTTGTTTTATTATTGTATTTGTCTTCTAATAATCTCCCCCATTGATTTTTATGTAGCTTGCAAAACTTATAAATTTTTCTCCTATTTAGTAAAACTTTTCATTTTTCTTTTTTCATCATAATATACTGAATCTATTACTCTGTCCTGAAACTCGGGTTTCATTATTGCCCTCTCTGAGGTTGCAAGCTCCAGTCTTTAAAATATTTTTTAGGGTTTTTTTGTCTCAGCTTGCTTTCTACTGCTTGAAAATTGTTGTATTCTGTTTGTTTGTTTGTTTTTTTGTTATTGTATTATTTTAATTAAATTTCAAAATTTAAACAGTGAGTCCTCACAATTGTTGAGGGTGAATTCACTTCACATTCAGTATTACAATTGATTAGAATTCATTGTGTCTGCCATTATTTTGTGGAAAGGGAATATATATTTGTTTTAATTTTTTAAAATAACCTACCCTTAAAAATAAATACAATTCCTATACTTTGTCCTGCTATATTTGACATTTTGACACTTCTTCACTTCTACACTTCCCTTCCTCAGTCCTCTGTTTTTTCCACTTTTTACCACCCCTTTGTTTTCTTTTTTTAAAACTGGCCTTTTACATTGTTGGTTTTTGTCTCTTGGTGGATCATCTATTTCTCCTTTCTAATTACAATTGATGTTTTAAGAGTTTTAACTAATTACATTCTTGGTTTATTTTGAATCTCCAGGGACTTGGATTTCAAAGGTTATATTAATAGATATTAAATAGTTTTTAGTATTAAACTCTTATCTCATAGGATGGATTTGAAAATTAATGGCTTTTAAGTTCTTTTATTATAGATCTAAATGTGTAGTTTTATAGGGAGACAATCTTGAATGTCATTGATCATGTATTTTATATATGTTTCAGGTGCTTGCCTTTTTTTCTGCTAAAAATATATAATTGCATTCCGGTTGACTTGAAGGATTTTTTTTCCCCTTTATCACTAGTTTTAAAATGTGATCACAGCTGACATAGCACTTTAGGGGTTTATATGCTATGCGAAGATAGTTGAATTGTAAATTTCTTGCTTGAAGTTCTGGGAAGTTTTCTTAATTTTTTTAAACGAGCAAGATTATTTGCTTTTTCTTTATACTTGTGAAGATGGGATTAACTCTCTCCTATTTTGTCTTTAGATATTAGCCACCAGGAATGTATACACCCCTACTTAATCCTTAAGGTCTATGACCCATGTGTGTGCTAGTGAGTGACCAATCAAAAATGACTGCCCCCTGGGCAGTCTGGAGCAAAGTTAAAGCTGCCATTGGTCCACATAAAAGTGGAAGTACACAAAGAACTCTTTAAAAATGGTGGTAACCTCCAACCATAAATTTAACCTTTACATAGTCTTAAGATACTAGTAATTCTAAGATTCCATCTTTTAGCTTTAACTCTTACATATTATTGGAAGGCTATTTTTCCAACTTAGTAAATTTCTAAACTTGTTCTTCCTTTTTGTACTACATTGAAATTTGCCTTTTGCTGCTACCTAAAGGTTAGCTGTTTTTAAATCTTCCTGAGACATTTTTTAAAGACCATGTTCAGATATTCTTTTAATTCTTATCTTGTTGACCATATATTTTAGGGCATTTCATTATTGCTTCAAAGGTACATATATCCATGATAGAAATTTTTTATTCATTTAATAATATTTAATATTTCCAGGAAATTAAAAAAAATTTTATTTTAATTAAAAATTTTTTATTTACCAATTACATATAATAACAAATTTCCACCCAAGTTTTCCTAAGTAATGTAATTGAACTTATCTCCTTCCCCCCACCCCCCTTCCCTTCCTCTTCCCTATGCTGGCAGGCAATTTGATCTGGGTTATACATATATTATCATATGAAAAATTTCCATATCATTCATTTTTGTAAGTCCATGACCTTATTAATTCAAAACCCCAAAACATAAACCCAAATAAACAATTGAAAAATTGTATGCTTTCTGGTGAGTGCATTCTGACTCCAACAGTTCTTTCTCTAGAGGTGGAGAATATTCTTTGTCCCTCAGAATTGTCCTGGCTCATTGTATTGCCTAGAATAGCTAAGTCTATCACGGTTAATCATTCCACAATATTGCTCTTAACTGTGTACAATGTTCTGGTTTTGCTTATTTCTCTCTGCATGAGTCCATCAAAGTCTTTCCAGCTCTTTCTGAAATCATCCTGTTCATCATTCTTTAACAATGCAATAATGTTTCCTCACCATCATATACCACAATTTGTTCAGCCATTCTCCAATTGATGGATATTCCTTTAATTTCTAATTCTTTGCCACCACAAAAAGAGTAGCTATAAATATTTTTGTATAGTTGGGTCTTCCCCCCCCCCCCCCCATTTCTAAAAAATCTCTACTGTATACAGACATAGTAGTGATATTACTGGATTAAAGATTAAAGGATATGCATTGTTTTCTAGCCCTTTGGGCATAATTCCAAATTGCCTTCCAGAATGATTGGATCACTGCACAGCTCCACTAGCAATACATTAGTGCTCCAATTTTGCTGCATCCCCTCCAACACTTTTATCATTTTCCTTTACTGTCCTATTGGCTAATCTGATAGGCGTGAGGAATGAAATTTATTTTTTGATATTCTATTTGCTTATTTTGGTGAGCAATGTACACTTGGGAGCCATGTTTCCCTTTTGACCTTGGGTTTTTATCTTTCTGTAAATTTAGAATAAGAATCTTGATATGAATTTTTGGCTCATCTTAAATGATTATGGATTGGATGAGAGAAAACAAGACATCTATATAATCAGAGAAAAAATTCTGTCTTGTGGTAGCCCTATTTTTCCACGTTAGTAATATAGGAGAAGCCTGGAATTTTGCAGGGTTGCAAATGGAACTGGGTCAGAAACAAAATAAAAAAATTTGTTAAACTTTTGTCTTCTCCACATCTCTGGCCCTTTGAAGCTCAAGATGGCACGTTCATTGAATTTCCTAAATTTTCCACTTTCTTTTAGAATATCTACTTATTAGCTCCTAGGATTTTTATAGTCTTCCTAAGAGAAAGCACTGCGTAGAACCCTGAGCCCTGGTTCTGCTCTGCATGATTTATTAATGTTTTCATTTGTTTAACTTGTTTCTAAATGACATTGACTTGGCTAGGCTTGTGCCTATCTAGTACAGGTGGGCTTTCATTTTGAGGCTCTACCCGAGGTCAGGTGTTCTTTCTGAGTTAGCCGCTTTAATTCAGGATGCAATCTTTTGGGGTGCAAACTAACAGAATGTCACACAGTTTCAGTGTTCATGCTGGGAGAGAAGTTAGTGAAGGTGACAAGTCATGTTATTGGAGTTGAACCTCAGTGTTTCTTCCTTCTCCCCCCCCCCCCCCCAATTTCTGTTCTTATGTTCTATTCTTTCTGTTTCTTAAAGTTTTTGTTATCTTGTTAGTTTGCACAGTTAATCTATCTCTTCTCCTAGAAACAAGGTCCTTCCTCCTGTGGTTTCCAGGTCTTGCCCTTTCGAACTCAAGACAAAAATATTAGGCTTTCTGGAGGTCGCAGGGATCAGAATCAAACCAGGCTGCAAACTTCCTCATCTCTTCATTTCTAAACAAACGGGCCTTTCCCTACATTTGCTCCAGACTATTCTGGATTTTTCCCCCATTTCCCCTTATTTATGTCCCTTTAAAAAGAAAAATCAAGCCATCCTTTCTAATTTGTATCTACTGTTCTCTTTCCTCAGAAGAAAACTATTAAATGCTTATGTGGTATGTGTTTACATGGGATCAGATGCAAATACCTATAATACACATATTATACCTTGAGAAATTTTGAAAAAAGGTTGTTTTGTGTTTCAAGCAAGTTTCCTAATTCAGCTTTTTAGAGTTCTGGTCTGTAGTTTACAAATAGATTAACCTCTGACTTGGGTTAATCTATTTGTAAACTACAGACCAAACTCTGTCAAAAGCTGAATTAGGAAAGTTGTTATGAATGACGATTAACAATTAAAGTAAGGTCAGGGGGGAAACAACTCACTTTAAAATTGCACCAGTAATAAGAGGCAGAGCCCAGTTGGAGCTTGTGTGCCAGTGCGCTCTGCATGTCCTAGAAATGTCACCCCAAGACATCCTTCGTGTCTTGAGCTATGAAACACCCTGATGATATTCTAGTTCTGTTAGTGATGTGTTGATTTTTAATTTAATTTAATTTTTAAAATAAAAACTTTAATGCATTTGGAATAATTATCCATTCTTCATCTCACCAACTATTATTTACTTAAAAATCCCTCTCCTATTCCTAAGTCTAGGTAATATGTCTCCTGTTCTTCTAATTTACTTAGGCTATTCCCTTTAGTGTCTAGATTATGTATCCATTTTGATCTTTTCTTAGTGAATGGTCTATACCTATTGGTCTATACCGCTATCTGCCAAACTACTTTTCAGTTGTCCCAGCAGCTTTTACCAACCAGTGATTTCTCCTTCCTGAAAGCCGGATTTGTGCTTTTGTCAAATACTGAGTTACTTTAATTTTTTTGCTGCTGTTTGGTGTATGTCTGTCCTGTTGCATCAAGCCGCCTTTCTGTTTCTTCGCCAGTACAGGCTTGTTTTGGTAATTGCTGCTTTATAATACAGTTTAGAATCTGGTACTGCCAGACCTCCTTCCTTTACATGATCTCATTAATTCTTTTGATGCTGATCTTCAAATACTATTGGATTGAGTGGTGATGGATGGACAGTTTTGTAAAGGAATGCTGGAGAGCGGAAAAAGGCTCCCGTGGATCCTGAAGGTGCTTGAAACACTGGGTGGAGGCTCAGCATCTGAAGCTTTCTTGGGAGCAGTGGCTGGCAGGTGCCAGGGCTTAACTGAGTGGGCCGTTCATGGATGTTCATTCTTGGCTTTCCTTTTCCTAGTCCCTGCCCGGAAATCAGTGTTGATGGACCCGGCCAAGGTCAAAAAGCTGCAGCAGAGTGGTGAGGCCTTTGTACAAGATGGTGCCTGCGCAGCCATTACTGCAAACCTGTCCAAGTGCCGGGAGTGCCGACTAGATAGCTACCGGAAGGACAAAGATTCTCCAGTCTTCTGTCGATTTTTTCACTTCAGGAGGTGAGCCCTTTTGGGAAGTGAGCAGAACAGGCTGGGGTCTGTGGTACAAAGAGTGACTTCTGTGTTCCTTTTAATTTGTGGAAGATAGAGTTCTAGAAATGAAATGAGATAAAAGCCAAACTCAAAATTCAGCTGTTACTTAAGAAATTTAATATTTAGTTTCTTATTCTTTTTCCTCGTTTACATTTTTTAAATCTAATTTTTAACTTCCTGGGTGAAGAAAAAAGGCTATTTTTTACAGAAACTTTCTAAGATGACCTCCAGCTTTAAACTCCTGTTTTCTATGTATATGATCCTCCTATAAGACTATCCTTTATCTCAATAAATTTGACAAGCAGAATTCTTTTCATAATTTTATGATTGTACTTGTGAAAAAGTGGCATTAGGGATCTTAACTGAGAAATGATTTCAGTTTATTTTATAACAATGTCTTTTTTTAAAAATCCTTTTAAAATATTGTGTATTGGTTCCAAGGCAGAAGACTAGTCAGGGCTAGGTAGTGGGGGGTCAAGTGATTTACCCAGGGTCACACAGCTAGGAAGTGTCTGAGGTCAAATTTGAACCCAGGACCTCCCATCTCTGGGCCTGGCTCTCAATCCACTAAACTATCTAGCTGCCCCCTCAGTGTCTTTCATAGCAGTCAAATGGACCAACTGCCAAGATTAGGAGCTAGAAGTCATCAATGTCACATAAAAAAGGATCATAGGGCATCCCCCCCCCCCCCTCCCGAAAAACAAAACAAAACAAAACCTGAATAAATATTTTGGCTGGTTAGAGTAATGATTGTGTCTGCTCTCTTGGGCTCTTTAATTTCCTTTTCCTATCAAAATATATCTACCCTCATTAACTATTCTTTCCCTTCACTCAAAATTTCATTCCTCCTACTTTTAAAGACTAAATCTGTTTTCTTCATGTAGTACCACCTCACTTCTTCTAGGTTCTTGTCCTCTTAATTTATGCTCCTTCCTCTAGTAAATATTGATCTCTTCTTTCCTCTTTGCTTACAGACAGATTTAGGTCTTCTAGCTTGAGAAAAATATTCACTTCACCCTACTGTATCTCAAGTCACCCTCCTATTTCTCTTACCTGTCTGTGAGGCGTTATTCCTTAGTTTTTCTCTATACCAACATAGATTTCATCCTCATGCCATTGTCATCTGACAGTTTAAGCTGGTGAAGTTCTGTGGCCCTTCTTGCTGAACAGGGTCTTCTTAGATGGTTCAGATTCAGCACATCTAAGACCATGACTCTCACCTTCTTTCCTCCCCAATTAAATCAGATCCTGACCTAACCTATCTAGTATTAACTTTCAGTGATGCCATCATCTGCATTCAGACTCATCTTCTACCCTTCCTTTCAGAAACATGGACTAAGCCATATTGGTTCATTTCTGTCTGATTTCTTTCATATCCATATTCATTTTGCTTTGCTAAGCTCCTGCTTCTTTTGGTTTCATAAGAAGGCTTTTTTCAGGCCCTTTATCTAACCTTGGCTGGAAGGCTACAGCAGACTCACTTGTGTTGTCATCCTCTATGGCTTCAAGCTCCTTTTCTCTTTAGGTGATTCCCAAATCTACATTAATATTTTTATTCACTATTTGGTTGCAATCTTGCTAGATAAGCCACTGGCACCTAAATGAAGGGTTTTTCTTTTATTTCATGCTTTCAAGGGTTCTAAAGAGTAGGAGTAATTGTGCCTTTATGTTAATGTGATGGGCTTTTCCAGTTCAGTCATGAAGCAATCTTCAAATCTCCTTCTGTTAATTTTCTATTTTCTTCTGTGATCATTTTAATTCTTTGCTAGCTAGCATCCTATTTGAAATCCAATCAGAAAACTTAACTTTCCCTGAAAAATTCTATGATTGTCATTTGATTTTATGTGAATTCAGAATAATGATTTAAAAAGCATAAAATGAAATACAAAAGATTACAAAGTAAACCCATTACATAGAAACCATTATTAAAATATTTTTTAAAAACAAATTCTTAGTGGACTCCAAGTTAAGAACCCTTGGTCTAGGGAAATTCTAGAAAAAAAGTATCTGGAGGCAGCTAGATGACTTAATGAATAGGAAGAAAGAGCCAGGCCTGGAGATGGGTGGCCCCTGGGTTCAAATCTGGCCTCTGACATTGCTTAGCTGTGTGATCCTAGATAAGTCTCCTAACCCCAATTGCCCAGCCTTTACTGCTCTTCTGATTTGGAACAGATGCATTAATTTAATTTAATTTAAATTCCTAGGCAGAAAGCATAGGAGTTTAAGAAAAAATCAATTCAAGTTAGAGTGGCTTGCAGGGAAAAGGCAGAAATGGGGGCCAGGATGTGAAGTTATATAACTGCTTTCAAGTGTTTGATCCTGTGGTTAAGTTTAATAAGCATAAAAGGATATGGACTTGCTAATTTTATTGTCTTTCCCCATAGGTTACAGTTTAATAAGCATGGTGTGTTGCGAGTAGAAGGCTTCTTAACCCCAAACAAGTATGACATGGAAGCCATTGGCCTGTGGCTGCCTTTGGCCAAAAATGTGGTGGGCACTGATTTGGACACTGCAAAATATATCCTTGCCAACATTGGAGACCACTTCTGCCAAATGGTGATCTCGGAGAAGGAGGCGATGTCCACCATCGAGCCGCACAGTAAGAGCATCTCCGGGGGGTGGGGCCTTTCAGACTTGGCCTCTTGGTTTCACCTCAAGGTCTAACTGAGCATCGCGTTTACTTTTTCATTATGAATCGCCGGACATGCAGGGAGAAGACATTCCGTGCCATCTCATGCTATTTCTTGCTAGCACTACTTGCTCTCCGTCTCCCGTAACGGAGTCCCTTTCAGCTGTGTAATTGCTTTGTTAGCGATCCACAGGAAATAGTCGTCGTGCTTTTCATGAGGAAGGAGAGGGGGCTGGAGACAGCTAAGGTCTGGCTGAGACTCCCATCTGGGCAAATCGCCTTCCTCCTCGGTTCAGGTTCTCCTCTGATCTGTCCGACCCGCGTCTCCTTCGGCTCATCGAGGGAACATCCTAGCTCTGAAAGGGAGGGTTGTCGATGGATCGCGTCAGGCTCGTATGACGCGGAGCTGATTTTATCCCCTTTCGAGCAGGGCTGGAGGCGACCGGGCTAACGGCGACCACTGAAATGGGGGTCAGCCAGCGTCTGGTGCCTCCGCGTGCAGGGAGAGTCTAGCCGGGGAGAGAACCTCGAGGGAGCGCCATGCTTGTCCCGCTAGGCTTGTTCTAGTCTCCGTTGGGGGCTTTCATGAGATCCGAGGCCAGGCTCCGGTGTGGCGTGGAACGGCGACCCCACAGCTGCAGCCAGCGCTCTGTCGTGCCTAGCCTGAGTACGGGAGCCCACAGGGAGGCCACCCCCCAAAGACTAGCCTGTTGACAGGCTGGAAGGACGGGCCAGATCCAAAGCTGAGCCTCGACGGAGGTCCTTACAAGGTCCCGTACCTGGGATTTTCTAAAACTCTCCTAAGGAAAGGAGGAGGAGAGACGATTATGAATATATTTAAAAAATGCAACCTTTCCTTTTCCTCTTAGAATCCCAGGCAGAAGAGCAGTGCGAGGCAGGCAGGCAGTGGGGTGAAGTGGCTGGCCCAGGCTCGCCCAGCTAGGAAGGGTCTGAGGCCACATCCCTAGGCCTGGCTGGCCCCCAGCAGTCCCCCCGGTCGGTAGATAGGTCGGTATTTTAAAGCTGTCCATAGCGGATTGCAAGCTCAATAATAGGAGTCAGTAGGACAACTCTCGGCCCAGGGCCAGGCACATAGCAAGTGCTTAATTCTGAACGACTTGACTAGTGTGGCCTGATGCCAGTCCATGAAAACCCACCTGGAGGTTAGGCATGGTTGAAGTCTGCTGATCAGTGAGGTGCAGCCACCACACTGTGCTGTAGCCAGACACACGGGGAATGCTGGGAATGCTGGGAATACGGGGAATACTGGGAGCACAGGGAATGCTGGGAATACTGGGAATACTGGGAGTATGGGGAATGCTGGGAATATGGAGAATACTGGGAGCACAGGGAATTCTGGGAATACAGGGAATGCTGAGAATGCTGGGAATAATGGAAATACTGGGAGTATGGGGAATTCTGGGAATACAGGGAATGCTGAGAATGCTGGTCTCAGTTCTGGGTGCTACATTGAGAGGCACACCGAGAGTAGAGTAACTCTTTGAAGAGTAAAAACTAGAATTCCCTTACAAGGATCATCTGTCCTCAGTTTTATCCTCTCACCAGCACCTGGTACAGCTCTTGGCATGTGGGTGCTTAATAGTAAGGAAGCTTGTTGAATTGTAATTCCTGGCACAGATGGCTCACAAAGAGGCACTGCTGGAGTAATTAATTAGCCTGAAGTAGAGAAGAATTGGCTCAAGGGCAGAACTTGGAGCCTCTAGAGGGGAAGACTGAGATGGGTCTAATGGAAGACTTGCTCCCAGTCACTGCTGGCTAACAGTGGGATGGGGCTGCCTAGAGATGCAGCAGAGTTTATCATCAAGGGAGTTTAGAGATGCAAAGTAGCCGAGGGAGGGATTTAAACCCAGCTCCACTGACTACCTACCAAAAACACATTCTTTTTTCATGCCTGATCCACTTTTTTCGATCTTTTTCACTGATTATTAATTTGGATTGGTGGAGAGGGGTTCAAGGATGTTTTGGACTGTATAATCTTTAAGGCTTCTGTGTTTAGTATTTAGTTTTGTTTGTTCTTCAGTTCGTGTGCCAGGCCCAGGACCAAGCATTGAATATACAAAGAAAGGCATGCTTTTATTCCTTGCCCTCAAAGTGCTCGCAGTCTTAGTGGGTAAAAACAATGTGCAAGCAACTAAAAATTAAAAAGAACAAATTAAAAATCCTCAATTAAATGCCAAATCGGAAATCTTGAAAACCAAAGGTGAAATGAATAAAATAGAAAGTAAAAACCCCATAAAGCTAAAAGCTGGCTTTATGAAGAATCCCCCCCCCCCCCCACACACACAATAAAACAGATAAACCATTGGTTAATTTGATTAAAAAGAAGAAAGATGAATCATTTTACCAGTATCAAAAATGAAATACTAAATTCATCCCCAATGAAGAGGAAGTTAAAGCAATTATTAAGAGTTATTTTATTCAATTATATGCCAGTAAATTTGATAATCTAAATGAAATGGATGAATATTTACAAAAATATAAACTACCCAGATTAACAAAAGAGGAAATGAAATGCTTAAACATTCATATCTTAGAAAAAGAATTGAACAAGCCATCAATGAACTCCTCAAGAAAAACTCACAGAGCCAGGTAGATCCAAAAGGGAATTCTACCAAATATTTAAGAACAGTTAATCCCAATATTATATAAACTATCTGAAAAAATAGTCAAAGAAGGAGCCCTCTCAAATTCCTTTTATGACCTATATTATGCTGATACCTAAACCAGGAAGAGCAAAATCAGAGGGGGTGGGTGGGGGTGGGGGAACTATAGCCCAATCTTCCTAATGGATATTGATTCAAAATTTAAAAAAATCAAATACTAGCCAGGAGAGTAGAGCAGTGTATCGCAGGATCGTTCACTGTGCCCAGGTAGCTTTTATGCCAGGAATGTAGGGATGGTTTACTGTTGGGAGAGTGACCGTCAGTAACGTTAACAGAAATCTGTCTCGATAGACAGAGGAAACACTTGGGACAAAGTAGAATCCCTACTTCTGTGAGCGCTGGTGAGCGCAGGAGTCGTGGGGCTCCCTTAAAACGATAAGTAGCACCAGCAAGCATTGTTGGTGACGGGGACAAGCGAGAATGCCCTCCGAGGGCCTGGGCTGAAGCAAGGGTGCCCGTCACCCACGGAGATTCAGTGGGGTACTAGAACCCTTAGCCGTGGCACGAGGAGAACAAAAAGAGATGGAAGGACTTGGAATAGTTGAGATAACTTCAGGAAAATTGCAGGATAAAAGATGAATCCACGTAAATCATCAGCATTTATGTCACCAACAAAGCCCAACAGAAAGAGCTGGAAGAGATGCAAGGTCCTGGGTTCAAATTTGACCTCCCTGGGCAAGTCACTTCACCCTCATTGCCTCGCCTTTACCGCTCCTCTGTCTTAGTCTGGTTTGGGTCTTTGTAGAAGAGTAGTTTATGAGCGAGAGCCGAGCCGAAGAACAGGCTTGTCTTTGCTGCCTGTCCATTCCGGGAAATGTCCCTCCATCTGTGTTGCATCGATGGGCAAATGCAAAGTAGGCACGCAGAGTGTGCGTGCACACACACACGCGCACACGCACACACACACACACACACACGTGCACTCACAAGGCTGCTAGGAGACACTCAGGCCCTGCACTAGGCACGGGGTTTTGAGCTCATTGATGGGAGGCTCATTCAGACGGGGGATGGGCCATTCTGTCATCTTGGCTCTGGTCCCGCCTCCTCCCCCGCTTTGGCCTGATCTGAAGGGAGGGAATCGCTTTCCCTGGCGCGGGGACAGGAAGGCACCCGGGGCGGCCGGAAGCTCAGGCCGGCGCTTCTCCCGACAGGACAAGTGGCCTGGAAGCGAGCCGTCCGAGGCGTGCGAGAGATGTGCGACGTGTGCGACACGACCATCTTCAACCTGCACTGGGTGTGCCCTCGCTGTGGCTTCGGCGTCTGCGTGGACTGCTTCCGCATGAAGAGGAAAAACGTGCCTCAAGGTATGGGCCGGCAGCCAGCTGGGCCGGGGCGCCCCGCCGGGAGCTCGGGGCGCCCGGCCTGCCTGAGCCGTGCTTGCTCGCTCGTTTGCAGGTGGCACCTACAAGACGTTCGCCTGGATCAAGTGCGTGAAGAGTCAGATCCACGAGCCCGACAACCTCATGCCCACCCAGATCATTCCCGGCAAAGGTAGGCCGCGGGGGGCGGCTTTAGTCTTCTTTTGTTGGCCTTACTGGGGAGGGGGAGCAGCAGGCCCGGCAGCGCTGCCCATCCTCCTCCAACTCTCTCCACAGCTCTGTACGATGTCGGAGACATCGTCCACTCTGTGAGGGCGAAATGGGGAATAAAGGCCAACTGCCCGTGCGCCAGCCGCCAGCTCAAGCTGCTCTCCAAGCCGGCCCCGAAGGAGGACGCCAGACAGGTACGCCGCCCGGGGGGGAGGGGTCCGAGTCCTGGGGGGACGCCCTAAGACCAGGCCCGCAGGGGCGCGGAGACGGGCGTGACCAATGGGGTCAGCCGCAGGGGAGGCAGCGCGGCAGAAGGCATGATCGTTCGGGGTTCGGTGATGCCAGGGAGGCGCACCCAGAAGGGAGGAGAGTGGTGTCTGCAGCGAGCGCGGCTCCCCCCCTCTGGCAGCTGCCCCGCCGGGTCGCGGCTCCCCCCCTCTGGTGGCTCTCTTCCGGGTCGCGGCTCCCCCGCCCCCTGTGGCTCCTCTTCCTTTCCTCCGGCGGCTGCTGACTGGGCGCTTCCGTGCACAGCCTGTTTGTGGTGGTTTGGAGGCAGCCCAGCGGCCTCCTGGGGGCCTCGTGGTCTAACAAACTTTCCCTGAGTGCCCAGGCGAGGCTGCGTTTGCAGGCGGTCGGGCTCCACAAGGCCTGACAGACTAGAACATTCGTAGGGCCGAAGTGAGTTCGAGGAGAGCAAAAGTGACGAGTCCTCCCGGGCTGGGCTTCCCTCTCCGGCTGAGCAGGCTGTCCGTGCCCGCTTCCTGCAGCTGCTGCCGTCCTCTCAGAGCCTGGGCCCAGCCTGGGCTCTCGGGCGGAGGAATGGCGAGGGTCAGGGTCCTGCTGCGTCTCCAGGCCGGGCTCGCGCTCGCCCCGATGGCAGCTTCAGAGGCGGCCTCCCATGTCCGCACTAGGCAGCCTGGGCCGCCTCCTCATACAGGCCATTCTTTTCCCTTTGGAAAGGGCTTTCAGAATGCCTTCTAGGCAGGCGTCTCCGCTGCCGGGGAACGAGGCGGGCGCCCTCCCCTTGTTCATTGCTATCAGCCAGCCCCCCTCGGCACAGTTCGAAGGGATGGGTGGGAGGAAAAGATGGACAGCAGCCTGTGACAAGGAAATCACTTTAAAAGACTGATATATATTAATTTAAGGTCGCCAAGGAATTCAGCTATGTAATTCCTTAATGAAAACTCAAGTCAGCAGTCAACCTTTTATAGAGTTTAATTACAAACAGGAGGAAGAAAGGAATTAGAGATAGAGAGATAGAGGGAGAGAGAGAGAGAGAGAAAGGGGAGAGAAGGGAATAGGGCTTAAATACCCCTTCTGTTTAGGCTGGGCCAAAAGGCCCAAGCCCTTAGATAGCTGAGGCAAAGAAAAGAGATCAGTCCCTATCACTCACGTGACCAAAATGGAGAAACAGTCTCAGAGGCCCCCACCTCCAACTTCCTTCAGAGCAAGCTTCTCAGAGCACCTCTCCAACCACTCAGAGCCAAAACTCTCCAACCAACAACCCTCCAGTCCTCAGACCCCTCTCTCTTTAAGCAAACCATCCAAGTTCCCTCCCCTCAGTTCTCACATCTACCAATCACTGTCCATGTCTTCCCTGTGCCAATGGTGGCTCTAGCTTAACCCAGGACCGCCCAGAGGTCTCTGGCTTTGCACATGTCTGTTGAAGGTCATATTCTCAATAATTAAATCTTGATCCTTTGCTGCAGCCCTTCCTAAATCCTGTTACTCTGAGTAGGGTGGAGATTGTAAGTTCCAAGACCTGGTTCTCTCATTCCAAGTATCTCTATTGTATCAATTCTAAAATCAATCATGACTCAAAGAAATTCCTGTTCTGTGCTTAAGCATAGGTCAAAGCCCTTTCCATTGTTCAGCAAAAGGTTTCTGTCCTAAAGTAATCTTAAGAAGGGAGGAGGAGGAACCTCCCATGCCAATGGGGTTCACATTCCAATAGACTATCAGTAGGAAATTTTTCAAGTACGAAATTTCCCAATGGTGAAATTTCCAACATTTATAAGTCTAAGAAATTTTAAGGTTTACAATCCGTGGGCCACAGGGCAGCAGAACCCCAAAATAAAGACGAGGGACCTCTTTTTAGACAGGCCATTCTGATTCTCCCTTTACTCTCTCTCCTCTTTCTTTGGTCTTTAAGTTTTTCTCCACCCATCTGACTTCATTTTGCCTCTAAATTGCTAGACTACAGGCAATCTCCAGGCTGAGCCAAACATCTGTCTGGATGTCAGGTGTTGCCTATAGAAATGGTGCTTTAAGATGTAAATAGTGTGTGTGGGGAAGCCTTTTTTTTTTTAAAGGAAGTGCAATTTATAGTAATATTTGCATAGATTTGGTTAAGCTGCAGATTTGATTTGTGAAGTTCTTTTTTCCCTGTTTTTGACTTTTTTTGGTAGAATGAAATTAATTCATCTCTACCTTTTGCTTATAATGTCACTAGTATATATAGTTTTGCACTTGGATCACTTGTTGGATTAGTTTAAGGAGGGAGAGAGAAGAAAATCCTTCTTTAAGAAAACCAAACCCTTACTTACACTACACTGTATTGGTTCTAAGGCAGAAGGAGCAGTGAGGGCTGGGTGGGGGGGCGGGGGCGGGGGGGGGGGGTGATTTACCCAGGGCCGCATAACTAGGAATCCACTGAGCTACCTCACTGCCCCACAGAAAAAAATTATTATTTATTTCTTGAAAAATGTATTTAGTTAATTTAGAATATTTTTCCATGATTACAATTATGTTCTTTCCCTGCCCTCTCCCAACCCCCCTCCTGTAGTGGGCATGCAATTCCTTTGGGTTTTACATGGGTCATTGATCCAGACCCATTTCTATACCATTGATATTTGCACTCCATTCCCAATCATACCTCCATTGACCCTTGTGATTGAGCAGCTGTTTTTCTTCGGTGTTTCTACTCCCACAGTGTTTCCTCTGGATGTGGATAGTGTTTTCTTGTAGATCCCTGCAGATTGTTCCGGCTCTCTGCATTGCCACTATTGGATTGTACCACAATGTATCCATCTCTGTGTACAATGTTTTCCTGGTTCTGCTCCTCTCGCTCTGCATCACTTCCTGGAGGTTGTTCCAGTCTCCATGGAACTCCTCCACTTTATTATTCCTTTGAGCACAATAGTATTCCATCACCAACATATACCACAATTTGTTCAGCCATTCCCCAACTGAAGGGCATCCCCTCGTTTTCCAATTTTTGGCCACCACAAAGAGTGCAGCTAGGAATATTCTTGTACAAGTCTTTTTCCTTACTATCTCTTTGGGGTACTAACCCAGCAATGCTATAGCTGGATCAAAGGGCAGACAGACTTTTAGCGCCCTTTGGGCATAAGAACCTTATTTTTAAATTGATTTTTCATTTCTTTTTCTATTTGTTTCTTAACAGAATACTTTAGCTGGAGAGAAGCTTAGTGGTCTGGGAGCAGCACTCCAGCGAAATAGCTGTGTGTTGGACTCAGCAAATGGAAGCTGTGATCCTGCTATCAAGCCAAGCTGTGGCACCAAGCCTGTGTGTTCAGTCAGTTCTTCACCTTTAAACTGGCTAGCTGACTTAACCAGTGGAAATGTGAACAAGGAAAATAAAGGTGAGTAGAATCCTGTAATCTAAGGCTCAGAAAGGCCCTGGGAGGTCTTGATTTTTGCAGAGGAACTTTAAAGGCCATTTTGTGCCCAGGGGTTCATGCTTTTAAATGGGTGTATGGACAGTTTAGGCTGTTCTGCAACAAACCTGAAAATCCCTGGCTGAACAGAGAAAGGGAAATGGCTGTTTCCTGCAACCATCCAGGGACACGGTCCAACCCAATCATTTTTTACTTGGAGGATCAGGGAGGAAATTCCTGTTGCTATTCCATTGGCTCTAGGCACGACACATTTTCTCAAGTAAATCTCTTTGAATTAAATAGCATTATGTTCATCTGAATTGTTCCCCAAGCTGTAGAATGATCCTGTATGGTTTAAAAAAAAAATTGGCTTAAATATTTGAACCTTTTTGTCACTAACCACCACGTAGTTGGTTGTTTTACTTTATTACCATCTCTTTCTCCCTCCCAATCTGAAATGTTTCAGGTCACTTTCTTCATGCACACTGTCTTCCTTTGTTTTATAATCCCAGCCTTTGAGCCATGGAAGAGATCTCTGAGGGACCATTTGAATGTCCATTTCTTTTGGTCAGCGTAGTGGCTAACAGTGATTCCAGAGAATTCATGATGAGACATTTGACCTACTTCCTGATAGAGAGGGGAAGAGGATTGCTTCCTAAGGGCAGGGCCAGTCTTTTGCCCTAGTACAGTGCCTGGCATATAATAGGTGCTCCATAAATGGTTTTGATTTTGTTTTTTTAATTGGTCCAGTTCTGCCTTTGAAACAGTGGCTAAATAACAGCAGTTGTATTTATTTCTACACATGCTTTAGTTCACTGTAGAAAGTAGATGATGAAGTACCATAATGAGTGAATTGTGTTTGGAGGCAGAACCTAATTCTCCTCCTTATCTTTTCCCTTTTCTTCCTCGCCCCGCGCCCCCCCCCCCCCCCCCCCCATGTCTTCGTAAGGCTGTTAAAGTAACTGAGATGAATGAATATTGCCCACTCAATGATCTGAGAGTTTGGGCAGAAGTTATCTTCTGAAGAGGGAAAAAATACTAAATGTACTTTGTGGAGTATTAATGATCAATTCAGAGAATCAGAACTTTAATTCTGCCATTTAGGGTTTTCCTCTGCTTTTGAAACAGAGAAATGTGTTAGAGGATTTTTGGTTTTGGTTTTTAAAGTTTACTTGTTTGGGGCAAGGTTTTTAGTTTGAGTATACTCTTGCCACTTTTTATTTTAGTTCCTAAAGTTTTACATTACTTACTAATTCTGTCTTTGGAACATTGCTATGAAATGTTTTTTATAGTTTATTCTCTAATTTAGTTTTTTCTCCATTTTTAGAAAAACCACTCACAATGCCAACTTTAAAAAATGAAAACAAATCTCTCCAGTCTCTGCCCACCTTGACTAAGCCTCCTACTGTTCTGCACACCTTTAACAGCACAATATTAACACCTGTAAGCAACAACAGCTCTGGTTTTCTTCGGAATCTGCTAAATTCTTCTGGAGGGAAGGTATGCTGAAGTTTTTAGTCATATTGGGAGCAGAAGTATGCAGCAGTAGGCACTGGCTGCTCCTCAGAGCCCCCCAGCTGGGTTCTGATAGTACAGAAGTGGGGTCCTCCTTTTCATTTGTGTTACCTGTCACGATACTTTTGAGGGGCTTTGTTGTTCACACTAGTTGTATACCTTTTTTTTCCCTTTTCCCATGGTTTCTGCACCCCCCCCCCCCCCCCAGCACTTCCACTGGATTTTACATGCATCACTGATCAAGACCTATTTCCCTATTATTGATATTAGCTGTATACCATTAGTGGGTGCACCTGGTGATAGTTCAGGGCTTTTCAGATGAGTGCAGTTATGGTATCAGGAGGGCTAAGACTCCTGGAATGGCTTTCCCTCCCTGGAGTGCCTCCTAACACCCTTTCCTCACCTCTGCCTCCAGCTGTTGGTCTTTGTTGTATGCATGCTGGATATTGTGCTTGGCTTAGAATCCACTGTGCCCTTTTATAACTTCTTATTTCTTTCTGCAAGTTTAGACTGAAAATGGCCTCAAGAACACACCAAAAATCTTGGATGACATCTTCGCTTCATTGGTTCAAAATAAGACTTCCTGTGATACCCCGAAGAAACCTCAGGGATTGATTATAAAGCCCAGCATTTTGGGGTTTGACACTCCTCACTACTGGCTGTGTGACAACCGCCTGCTGTGTCTACAGGACCCTAACCATAAGAGTAACTGGAATGTCTTCAGAGAGTGCTGGAAGCAGGGACAGGTAGGTGGGCCTTTGTCCCTGGCTCTACTAACTCTCTTCCCTACTATAGCCTTCCAAGGTGGTCTCTTCCAAAGGGATCTTCTAGGCCACTGGTTTTTGCACTTTCCTGCGTGAAGTATGATTATTGAGTCGTATTCTAGCAACATTGCTTTGCTTTTCTTTCTTGCTGGGATTTAGATCATCAAACGAACACTTCCTTTCAGACTAGTAACTTTGGGGTGGCTTTATATTATCCCTGGAATTCCTTTTTCAGAATTTACTTTTCTTGAGAGCCTTTTGTTGGCATTTAATTTAGGATTTCATTAGTGATGGCAAACCTTTGTCTCTTAAAGGGCAAATGTATTCAACAGCCAGGGACTAGGTAGTTGATTGATCAGCTCTGCAGCATCATTTTTGAAGGGTCATAAATGAGGAGGAACTTCATAGAATTTGTCTTTTTATTTCATGCTTCATTAGTTGGCTCTTAATGCAGATTTGTGCAAAGGCAGCGTTGTGTCACCATTCAAATGGTCACATGGAAAGACAACACAGCACCACTTGTATACAAAATTTGTGATGCTTAAAGGTACATTTGAAGGCAAAAACTTCTTTTACTTACAAGTGCTCACACAGTAGTTTTTGTCTTAGTTCCATCTCCATCTTAGTCTGTAATGATAGCCACATTAAAGGAGCTTGTGCATATTTCTCTTGATATTGTCTTCCCTACTTCCCATTAGGGGGCTTTAAAAAAAAAAAGGCTCCCAGTGAACGTTTGTTGAAATAAATGGGAAACATTTTTTTCTTTGAAATGGAAGCTTCCTGTTGATTTATAGAAAAGGAAACACACTCGGCTTGTTTTGATGCAACTTGCCCATGATCGTTTGTAGTCAGAGTTGTAAATACCACTTTAACTGTACGATTGGATTTCAAAACTTTTCTTAATAGCAGCATTTCTTTTCTTGCCCCGATTAAGTTTTAGTCTAGTTTTTGCTTGAATAGGGTTGGACATCAGGTTGCCTCAAGAGTAGCTTTCTCACAATTGGAAACAAATTTCACTGAGTGCAACCATTTCCTTTGCTCGTGACTGATATTCCCTTTTTTTTAAATCTTTTTCCCCTTTTGCATGTAAACACAATTTTCCTAACATTCATTTAAAGAGTTTTGCGCTCCAAATTCTCTTTCATGACTGACATTCCTGAGAATATGCAGGTGTATGTCTAGTGCAATGGAAGCTTTTTATTTTTGAGTGGGAAGTTATGGCTTTTCATGTTACAGAATTTATTCAGGATGAAGACACTGAAATTTAGAATTTTGTTAGTAAACAGATATAATGACTAGGATACGAGATGCTTTGGGGAGAGATTTTGGGAGACTGAACATAAAGAGATGTGCCAGGTTAGTAGTATGGATGTAGTAGTATAGTAGTATCTATAGTAGTATCCATAGTAGACTATGGATGACAGGGATTCCAAGGAAAGAGAATACTGGTCCCAGTGAGATAGGAAAATTGTTTTGAATTGAAGATAATTGAACACTTTCTTTCTTTTCCCCTTATAGCCCGTGATGGTGTCTGGGGTGCATCATAGACTGAATGCAGAGCTGTGGAAACCTGACTCCTTCAGGAAGGAGTTTGGAGAGCAGGAAGTCGATCTAGTCAATTGTAGAACCAATGAGATCATTACAGGAGCCACAGTAGGAGATTTCTGGGATGGATTTGAAGATATCCCAAGTAGGTACTACAGGGTCCACAATGAAGGAAGATGTTGATGTGCCTGCTGGGTGATGAATGGGTACCAACAAGGCTTTCTTGACTTGCAGGGAGCTTAGCGTTATGCAAAGAGCAGTCTCTGTTGGGGTCTTATAATGGTGTATTAATTCAATCATTTCAGTCCTATATAGCTCTTCATGACACCATTTGGGGTTTTATCGGCAGAGATAACGTAGTAGTTTGCCATTTCCTTCTGCGGCTCATTTTACAGATGTAGCAACTGATGTAAGCAGGGTGAAGTGATTTGTCCAGGGTCACTCATCTATAAGTGTTTGAGGCTGGATTTGTTTTTGAGATCTGACTTGAGACCCAGTGATCTATCCACGGTCCCATTTTAGGTATAGAAAGTCAAATTCAGATGAGAGCCTCAACACATTTTTTCTTTTATAAAAACATCATTCTTTGGTTTGTTGAAAATACCACTAATACCACTTACTAAAGTTTATGGAGTAAGCCCTTGGTACTTGGCCGAGGACTCTCCCTTCTGTTTGTTCTTTATCCTCTTTGTAGCTTTGTCAGATATTTGAAGAGGCCCCGAAATCCTTTAGATCATTGCCCTTCACCAGCATGTGAATGTGGAGGCCAGCTAGACTTGACCTCTAGGAATCCCCCCATCTTGCATTCTGAGATGGACAACCAGGGCCATAGCAAGGGGCACCTTTGATAAGCCTTTGTTTCTCTGCTGTATGCATTACTTGGTATTTGTGACCAAAGGCTGTGTAATTTTGACATTCATGTGAGCATCTTTAAGGTGGCTTTTTGTTTTCCCAAATTACATGCTTCCATTATTGTTTTAAAAGTACCGTCTTGAGCATACATATAGTAAAAACCAAGTGGATGAAGAATGACCAGATTATCTGCTGCATATAGAACTCATTCATTGGTTTAAGAGGATTTAAAGTTTAAGGATTAAGGATTATTTTCAGATTAGGATATTAAGGATAAATTAAGGATTAAGAGGTTTAAGAATTTTTTTTTTAATTTATCAACTCATTTATATGTTGATTACATTAAAGTTCTCAAGTATATCCCTTCCTGAACTAGAGGAGGCATAATTTGACTAAAAAAAGGAAAAAGGATATGTTCTTCATAATGTCATGTAGGTCTTTCCATGGTTTAAAAAAAATTAACTTGCTCATTCATCACTTCTTATTGTGCAGTAGAATTCCATCACAACCATAGGTCACAAATTGTTTGGCCAGTCCCCAGTTGATTGGTGTCCCCTCAGTTTCCAGTTCTTTGCCACCACAAGGAGAACTGCTAGATTTATTTTGGAGCACGTGGGTCTTTTGTCCTTTTCTTTGATCTCTTCAGGATACAGACCCAACAGTGGTGAGTGGAGCAAGTAAATTTGTCCATTTGGCAGCGAGTTCAGCCCAGAATCCAAACATGAAAAAAAGTGCTGCTTTTGGTAAAACTTTTTGTGTCCCCAAGCTTTTTTCCTGGAAAGAACAGGCTTGCTTTTTAATATCTGTGTCCCAGAGTTGGTCTGGAGTCAGGAAACACATGTCTCTAAAGAACTGAGGTTAATGGTGTATGCTTTCCCCTATCCTTCTCCCTCAATGTCATAACCTGGTAGGTAAGGAATAAACTGACATCCTCACCCAGTTGCAGGGGTGGGAGGTCCACAGATAAAGCACATCACACACATTTTCAGTGAATTTTTTTCCCCAACAAAATGATTAACTTTGCTGTTTTTTCCTATTTTTCTCTTTAAAATATTATTGTTATATGGGATGGTTTTCTTGGAAGAGGGAAGGAAGATAGTTGAGGGAATTTTGGTGATATAAAATGTTATTTTAAAAAAGAAAAGTAGATGATTTTATTTAGGGGTTTTATCAGAACATATCTAGCCATTTTGACCATTGCATCACTCCCCTCCCTGGCATTACCACCACGGTGCTATGGACGTTCTTTGCTTTCTTCTTGTATTACCATGCCAGTAAAACATATGGACAGACTCTTGTCATTATGTTTCTTGTGGATCTTGCCAAAGGAACGGCCCAGAAGCTCATCAACACCAATTCTTCAGAAACTCTCATTGATATTATAAATCAAACTTTTATTAACAAGTTCTTTCCAGGAGAAGTTTGAGAGTCTCAGAGAAGTACGGCATCTTTGGAACAGGGAACTAGTGAGAATGGTTACAGGTGATTTTTCTCTGAAGGGAAAGAGTCCTTGCGTGAGGAATGTCTACAGAAGTGAAACCAAGCTCTTTTCAAAACGATGGCCGGCTCGGTTGCTATAAAAACGTTGCTTATGGAATAGCCACGAGTTAAAGGCTTTTATTCAGTTAGAGAAAAGTTGGTACAACTCTTGATAAGGCTGAAGTGATGGCGTGTATCAGATGAACATCATTGGTAAATCATGCAAAGCAGATTCAGATAGGCCATCGTGCAGACAGTACGGTGGAAAGGACAATCCTCTGGATTCCTGATGACTTTCTCAGTCAGTCACACATCTCAGAGATGTCTGTTTTGTATGGCAAGTCGAAGTAACAGATAAAGTGGGGGGCCCTCAATTGATTACATGTGTAAAATACATTGTTAAAGCTATTGGCGGGGGAAGAATGATTACTGGCAAAGTCGATAATGGCAGTGCCAAACAGAAGGGAGGATTCAGTAGAGTTGATGAATTTTTTGAAAATAAGAATAATGATGTCCTTTGGGAACATTGTATTAGATTCTGCCTTGACAGCACTTACTTGATGATGCCAAGGTGAAATGCAGTTCTCAAAGCACTAGCTGAGAAAGCATCTCCCTCAGTTACAAACACAAATCAGGCTTTTAAGTCAGAGACTTGGAGTAAGAATTTTGTAGGCAGCATTCAGTTTTTTTCAAGTTATTAATATCCAGTTTAAAAATAACTGATTAGGGGATAGGGAGCCAGGCCTGGCAGGTCGGGGCTTAAAAAAAATAAAACCGCAAACTATTAGGAGAAAGAGCCTTTATAAAACTGATAATGGGGTCACAGCACAGTGTACTACCGTTTCTGTAGGAAACAACAGCAGAATGTAAGTTCTCTGAGGACAGACAATGTTTTCATTTGTTTTTTCTTATATCCCTTGTGTATACGTGTGTGCCTGGCACATAGGCACACAAATGCCTATTGATTAGAATATCATGTGCCAAAGAGGGCTCATTCACCTTCTGATCCAGGAAAATAAGGTGACCACATTTATGACAAAAATAGAACTGGGAAAATTTATGTCAATGAATCAAACATTTATTCAATATATGCCCTATGTGTGCCAGGCACTGTGCTGAAAAATGTTGTTTCTCAATTTTAAAAATATCTGCCGAGGGGGCAGCTGGGTGGCTCAGTGGATGGAGAGTCAGGCCTAGAGATGGGAGGTCCTGGGTTCAAATCTGGCCTCAGACACTTCCCAGCTGGGTGACCCTGGGCAAGTCACTTCACCCCCATGGCCCAGCCCTTACCACTCTTCTGCCTTGGAGCCAATACACAGTATTGACTCCAAGATGAAAGGTAAGGGTTTAAAAAAAAATCTGCCATGCAAGGGAAATAGAAGAAGGGGAAAGACTTGTTTATTAAAGATCATTTGACCCATCTATAGAAGCAATTCTCATTTTCGGGGTGAAGCTACTGGAAAACACAAATGGATAAAGAATTCATTTTCCACAGGCAAACAGGCCATACTTGGGATTATTCCCTTTGAACAAGTATGGTTGTTTACAGTCAGCTTCTTTGATCATAGTTCCTTGAAACAAGAGTGTGAGGCTGACCGTCTAGTTAGAGCCTAGCTCATGGGCTGGGGTGCAGGAGAGCCTGTTGGCCGGTGGTCACGAGGTCCCAGGCCGCCTCTAGCACGCTGCATTTGAAGGTGAAGGGTTCGAGGGACGGTGGGTCAGCGCTGTCAGGATGGTGCTTGGAGCTCTTGAGAGTCGGGGAGGGAGGTCGTGAGGCTTACGGTCAGTGTTCACGAAGGGACGGATGTGAGATTTGGGGAAGGTTAAAGAAGGTGGCAACAGCAGAACCCTGTGGCCTTTCTCTCCTTCAAGGTCGCCTGAAAAACGACGACGAGCCCATGGTCCTAAAACTGAAGGACTGGCCTCCGGGAGAGGACTTCCGAGACATGATGCCTTCTCGGTAAGACCCCAAACAGCTGCGTTGGAGGACCGGCGGGGGGCGTCAACACAGCAAGCATCCCAAGGGCCTTCTGTGGGCCAGGGGTAGTCTAATGGAGGAGGGGGCCCGATCATCGCCCAGGGAAGGCCTAGCAACCAGGGCGACAGGAAGGGCTTCTTGTAAAGGGCGGGACTTTCCCTGAGGCCTGACAGGAGGGAGGGGCGGACGGGCGGACAGAGGGACGGATGTGGAGCCAGGGTCACTGGATCATTGAGAGGAATATGAGGTTTGAGAAGATCAGGAGGACAGCTTGAGGAGAGACGGAGAGTCTGGTGAGGCCTTCTTTGTTTTTTAGGATGGGGAGACTTTCCTCTCTGGGGGGAGGAGAGATGGAGAAGGAGGAAGGTCCCATGAATGGCCTTACTTTTCTCAGGGATGGGAGATGTTGAGATGGGGGGGGGGGGGGAGTCCAGGAACAAGCCGGAAAAGCTGCAGTGAGAATCCAGGGGAGGTTGGACAACGTGCGGCAGGTGGTGGGAAGGGGGCAGAGCCGTGATGGGCCCCAGGAGCAGAGAGAAGTGCGACGCTGGGGGGGGGGGGCACTTTGTTGGAGATCCGGGTTTCATTTGGGAACAGAGCCACATAGCAGATGCAGCCTGTGACTGAGTGGAGGAATGGTTGGTCAGGGCATGTGAGGGAATGCAAGGAATTGGAATAGGCTGGAGAAAGTGCCTCTGAATAGTAGGAACAATGGTGCTCCGGGAGGGAGAGAGAGGGGGCCGTTTAGAAGGAAAAAGTACCGAGCAGCGTGCTGGCTCTCTGGAAATGCTGCCCTCAGAATGACTAACCCCTCAGTCCCCTTTCTTGATAGATAGGGGTGCGTTTTCCCTTCCAATCAGCTGATTCAAACATATACAGCAAAGTGACTCGATTTTCATAGGAAATAGAGCAAATACAACTGTTATTTTTACAAGAAAATCAGTGGCTCCAGTCAGAAATTCTCCGTTGTCTATCACTAGGTTTGAAGATTTGATGACAAACATCCCGTTGCCTGAATATACCAGGAGAGACGGCAAACTGAACTTGGCCTCCAGATTGCCAAATTACTTTGTTCGTCCAGATCTGGGACCCAAGATGTATAATGCTTATGGTGAGTACGTATGTAGTAATGCTTATCTGCTCCCTTTCCCTTCCCATCAGGAAGTTGTGATGTGTTGAAATGGGCACATTTTTTTTTTAAGCCTTTACCCTGTCTTAGAATGGATCATTGGTTCCAAGGCAGCAGAGTGGTAAGGGATATGCAAGGGTTAAGTGTCTGGAGCCAAATTTGAACCCAAGATCCTCTCATCTCTAGGCCTGGTTCTATCTACCGAGCCACCTGGCTGCCTCCACATTTTTAATCTAAATTAATAATGATTTTTAAAAGAATAGTTGCTTCTAAATTAATTTTCGTTGCTTTGCTCATAATAGGCTCTCATGACTCCACTAGTCTTTATATAATAATTGTTTTTTCTGATCATTTCCCCATTTTTCCTGAACCAGATCTTTAATGAAATGGTAACACTGATCGGTTTTAAGAAATATAGATTTCGTGCAAAACTTTAAGGTATACTTTCAAGTTTTTCCATTCCTCAGCAGAATTTCTTTGAAAGGTACAACCTTTTGAAATGGTTGCTTATAAGGTATTTTGTACCAATTTTTAAAATAATTGTTTACTGATACCTTTTATTTTGACATTATTTTTCTTCCCCAATCTTGAACTGATTTCTGATCATTCTTGGTTGATGTGTTTTACTGTCTGCAATTTGTTTCCATTCTCCATAAATATTAATCATAGTGCCCTAGCTGCACCTTCTTCTAAATCTTCCTAAAGAAACTTGATAGTGGGAGTTCAGAAGTGACCCAGGTCTGTGTTCCTGAGCCTTGGACTTACTCTAGCCAGTCACATGGTTGGGACTTTGCTGAAAGAGTTCCTTCCCTTCCCAGGGGCCACAGCTGCTGTGTGAAGAACAATGTGTTTTGCTGCTTTTGGCACCAGCATTGAGCTCTGGCATGGTGCTAGGCTGACTTTCCTTGGGCTCCCACAGGTCCATTCTAAGTTGCCGGGACTGTAGAGACAGGGTAGGAAGAGTTTCCCTGGCAGAAGTCTTGTAGAACATTGTTTTGGCTGAAGCCCCTCCAGTTCTCCAGATGTTATTATGAGGCACTGATGGTCTGACTGTGGTGGCTAATTAGGGAGGGACCCCTTTAGGATGCTGGGGTGAGGATTGACTTAAAAAGAATTTGGGCAATTACCAGGTCTAAATCCCTCCTCTTACTGAGGAATAAACTAAATTTTATGTCCCCTTGCCAGTAAAAAGTCTGAGCTGGGATTTGAACTCTATAGTCTTCTTCTCCATCCCAGGGGTTCTGTTTTTTAAATTTAAATTGAAACCATTTAAATGGAAGCATCAGGGAAATCCATGATTTGGAGCCTAAATGTTGACTCCTCTGGTGCTGGCTCCATGGGGAATAAAGAGAATTGTTTTGCAAATTACCCAAGCTCTGGGTTCCATCCTGCCTAAGAGTTGCCATTGTTTTAATGGCTGTAAAACACCCTTTTCCAGCTGATAAATTAAATAAAGGATTCTGTGTTGTTGAAATGAAAGAAAACGAGTTTTCAGAAAACTGTTAACTCCACTTCCTTTTAATGAAAATAGCTTTCCTAGCAAATTTACTATGTTTTCTGCCAAGGAGGGCTAGCCCTGTCTGCAGTGCTGCCCCTTTGGATCCAAGCTCCCAGTGGGAAGCCCCCTGTCCTTCTTGCCCCAGCCTCTGCTGCTCACATCCCATTTCAGGGCTCTAGCACCTCAGTCTGGTTTTTGCTCCTTGGAGGAAGAAGGGATTTTGTGAAGCGCTTCACAGTTTAGAATTGTAAGCAGGCTTCTGGAGGGCATGAACATATGCCTGCCCATAGGCCTAGTTTCCTTAGAGAGAGAGCAGGGACTTGCATGGATGGGTTGGAATCCGGGGCGAATTTGGATCAAATAGGCCAAAATATTTGAAATTAATGTGAGAGCAAATATAGGATACATTGTCACCAGGTGGTCTGGGGCAGTTTGATATCAACAGAGAGTAAAAAGAAGATTCGCTCTAAAAGTTTAAAACAATGTCTTCCAGCGAAGTTATTCTGAGCCTACTTGAATAGCCAGTCTGAGCAGCTTTTCCACGTCCCAAGTCACTGTTCTCTTACACAGAACAGAAACCTTAGCTTACTTACCTCATTAGGTCACCACACAATCTATAGAGTGAAAGCCTCGAGGCTAATCCTATTGGCATGAGCAAATCCTTCCTATAGGACAGCATGCTTCCATACTTTGAACCGAAGTGCTAGGAGCTATTCTTTCATGGGCTTTGGGCTTTGGTGTGCTTAGAATTATGCCTTATGAATTTCACGTCAGAAGCAATAGCTTCTGAATGTGTGCCAACAGCTGTTGATGATTGCATTTGATAACCATTTTCCTCTTTGCCCCAAGTCAGATAAAGTGTAGAATCAAAGCCAGAAGGGAGATCAGGGATCCCCTAATCCAACCTTTCTTTTTATAAAGATGATGCCTAAAGCTCAAGAGTCACATGGTTAGTAAGTGGCAGAGTAGGACCTGAAAGCCAGGTCTCCTGATTCTTTCCACTACCCTAAGCTGTCTTATCTAAGGATTTTAATTTGGGTTTCCCGTAGTGTGAATAGATGCAGCATTTTTCTCGTTAAAAACTTGATTTTTTTCTTTTACAAATTGAAAGACAGTAATAAAATCCCTGAATAGATCAAATATTTTCCAAAATTAAATCCAGAACACCTCTAGGTGACTTGATGAACTTTAGAACTTCTGTCTTGAATTACATGCCTCAACAAGACATGGAAAACCAAAAGACAGTATGTTTCACACTTTACACAGATTGGCCATGAGATTCACATTTTTTCTAAAAACTTCCTTGTGCATTATAGATTTTTGAGGTAAGAATGTCAAAGAAACATCAAATGTTTCCAAAATTATGCTATGCCTTGAACCTGCATTGCAATCAACAGAAATAAATTCTTTTTTGGCTTTTGCATAAAAAAAAAAGAAAAGAAAAGAAATTAATGTGAGAGAAGATAATGAACTCTCAGTTCTTTTCTCTGTCATCATTTTTGCAATGGAAATTCCAACCAGTTCCAAGCCATGGGGAGACCAATACTGAGGGCAATTTTATAGATCAGCTTTGAACTCATTTAATCTTGTGTGATGGGGTGGGGTTGAGAGAGGAAATGCATGTGTTTAAGGAGAGATACCCAAACCCCAGAAATCCCAGCAACCCCCCTAGCCCTCTTGGACCGGATAGGCTAGCCCAGTGTTCCAGATCATCAAGATCTCTTTTGGGATCCTGACTCCTATTGCTTCAGCCATTCCTGAGCTCTGTGTCTTCTCCAAACTTGCCATTCATGTTTTATGTGGGTTCTTGAGAATAATGTTGCCACTGGTGGGAGCTTTCTGCCCTGCCTTGCCTCCTAAGGGCTGTTAATTTATGGTTGGACCAAATATTAAATTGGTGATTGCCAGGGATTTAATTACTAAATCTCATAATGAATTACTCAAGTAAATGGAATTATGGTAGTTTATTTTTACAATAGAGGGAAGATTTAAGGAAGAGAGAAAAGGAGAGCAAGCTCCAGCTTCCTCTGAACCAGTTAGAAATTCTTTTTTTTTATTTAAACATTATTTTATTTGGTCGTTTTCATACATTATTCACTGGAAATAAAGATCGTCCCGTCCCCCCCCCCCCCCCCCCCGCCTTTCCCTCTCCCATAGCCAACACATGATTCCACTGGTTATCACATGTGTTCTTGACTCGAACCCATTTCCCTGTTGTTGGAATTTGCATTATAGTGTTCATTTAGAGTCTCTCCTCAGTCTTATCTCCTCCAACCCTGTAGTCAAGCAGTTGCTTTTCATCGGTGTTTTTACTCCCACAGTTTATCCTCTGCTTGTGGGTAGTATTTTTTTTAGATCCCTACAGATTGTTCAGGGAAATTGCATTGATACTAATGGAGAAGTCCATCACCTTCAATTGTACCACAGTGTATCAGTCTCTGTGTATAATGTTTTCCTGGTTCTGCTCCTCTCGCTCTGCATCACTTCCTGGAGGTTGTTCCAGTCTCCATGGAATTCCTCCACTTTATTATTCCTTTGAGCACAATAGTATTCCATCACCAACATATACCACAATTTGTTTAGCCATTCCCCAATTGAAGGGCATCCCTTCATTTTCCAATTTTTGGCCACCACAAAGAGCACAGCTATGAATATTCTTGTACAAGTCTTTTTGTCCATTATCTCTTTGGGGTACAAACCCAGCAGTGCTATGGCTGGATCAAAGGGCAGACAGTCTTTTATCGCCCTTTGGGCATAGTTCCAAATTGCCCTCCAGAATGGTTGGATCAATTTACAACTCCACCAGCAATGAATTAATGTCCCCACTTTGCCACATCCCCTCCAGCATTCATTACTTTCCTTTGCTGTCATGTTAGCCAATATGCTAGGTGTGAGGTGATACCTCAGAGTTGTTTTGATTTGCATCTCTCTGATTATAAGAGATTTAGAACACTTTTTCATGTACTTATTAATAGTTTTGATTTCTTTGGCTGAGAACTGCCTGTTCATGTCCCTTGTCCATTTATCAATTGGAGAATGGCTTGATTTTTTGTACAATTGATTTAGCTCTTTGTAAATTTGAGTAATTAGACCTTTGTCAGAGGTTTTTTTTTTTTTTAAATATTATTTTATTTGGTCGTTTTAATACATTATTCACTGGAAACAAAGATTGTTTTCTTTTCCTCCCCTCCTCCCCCCCCCCCCCCCCCCGCCTTTCCCTCTCCCATAGCCGACGCATGATTCCACTGGTTGTCACATGTGTTCTTGAATCGAACCCATTTCCCTGTTGTTGGAGTTTGCATTATAGTGTTCATTTAGAGTCTCTCCTCAGTCTTATCTCCTCCAACCCTGTAGTCAAGCAGTTGCTTTTCAGCGGTGTTTTTACTCCCACAGTTTATCCTCTGCTTGTGGGTAGTATTTTTTTTTAGATCCCTGCAGATTGTTCAGGGATTGCATTGATACTAATGGAGAAGTCCATCACCTTCGATTGTACCACAATGTATCAGTCTCTGTGTACAGTGTTTTCCTGGTTCTGCTCCTCTCGCTCTGCATTACTTCCTGGAGGTTGTTCCAGTCTCCATGGAACTCCTCCACTTTATTATTCCTTTTAGCACAATAGTATTCCATCACCAACATATACCACAATTTGTTCAGCCATTCCCCAATTGAAGGGCATCCCCTCATTTTCCAATTTTTGGCCACCACAAAGAGAGCAGCTATGAATATTCTTGTACAAGTCTTTTTCCTTATGATCTCTTTGGGGTACAAACCCAGCAGTGCTATAGCTGGATCAAAGGGCAGACAGTCTTTTATCGCCCTTTGGACATAGTTCCAAATTGCCCTCCAGAATGGTTGGATCAATTCACAACTCCACCAGCAATGAATCAATGTCCCCACTTTGCCACATCCCCTCCAGCATTCATTACTTTGCATAGCTGTCATGTTAGCCAATCTGCTAGGTGTGAGATGATACCTCAGAGTTGTTTTGATTTGCATCTCTCTGATTATAAGAGATGTAGAGCACTTTTTCATGTGCTTATTAATAGTTTTGATTTCTTTGGCTGAGAATTGCCTGTTCATGTCCCTTGCCCATTTGTCAATTGGAGAATGGCTTGATTTTTTGTACAATTGATTTAGTTCTTTATAAATTTTAGTAATTAAACCCTTGTCAGAGGTTTTTATGAAGATTGTTTCCCAATTTGTTGCTACCCTTCTGATTTTGGTTACATTGGTTTTGTTTGTACAAAAACTTTTTAATTTGATGTAATCCAGATTATTTATTTTGCATTTTGTAACTCTTTCTAATTATTGCTTGGTTTTGAAGTATTTCCCTTCCCAAAGGTCTGACATGTATACTATTCTGTGTTTACCCAATTTACTTATGGTTTCCTTCTTTATGTTTAAGTCATTCACCCATTTTGAATTTATCTTGGTGTAGGGTGTGAGGTGTTGATCTAAGCCTAATCTTTCCCACACTGTCCTCCAATTTTCCCAGCAGTTTTTATGAAATAGTGGATTTTTGTCCCAAAAGCTGGGATCTTTGGGTTTGTCATATACTGTCTTGCTGAGGTTGCTTGCCCCCAGTCTATTCCACTGATCCTCCTTTCTGTCTCTTAGCCAGTACCAAATTGTTTTGATGACCGCTGTTTTGTAATATAGTCTGAGATCTGGGACTGCAAGACCCCCTTCCTTTGTATTTTTTTTCATTATTTCCCTGGATATCCTTGATCTTTTGTTCTTCCAAATGAACTTTGTTATGGTTTTTTCTAAATCAGTAAAAAAAAATTTTTGGAAGTTCCATGGGTATGGCACTAAATAGATAGATGAGTTTGGGTAGGATGGTCATTTTTATTATATTGGCTCGTCCTACCCATGAGCAGTTAATATTCTTCCAATTGTTCAAGTCTAGTTTTAGTTGTGTGGAAAGTGTTTTGTAGTTGTGTTCATATAGATCCTGTGTTTGTCTCGGGAGGTATATTCCTAGGTATTTTATTTTGTCTAGGGTAATTTTGAATGGGATTTCTCTTTCTAGTTCTTGCTGCTGAGCTGTGTTGGAGATATATAGAAAAGCTGATGATTTATGTGGGTTTATTTTGTATCCTGCAACTTTGCTAAAGTTGTTGATTATTTCGATTAGCTTTTTGGTTGAATCTCTAGGATTCTTTAAGTAGACCATCATGTCATCTGCAAAGAGTGATAACTTGGTCTCCTCCTTGCCTATTTTGATGCCTTCAATTTCTTTTTCTTCTCTAATTGCTACTGCTAGTGTTTCTAGTACAATGTCAAATAGTAGAGGTGATAATGGGCATCCTTGTTTTACTCCTGATCTTATTGGGAATGCATCTAGTTTATCCCCATTGCAGATGATATCAGCTGATGGTTTTAGATATATACTGTTTATTATTTTTAGGAATGACCCTTCTATTCCTATGCTTTCTAGTGTTTTTAATAGGAATGGGTGTTGTATTTTATCAAAGGCTTTTTCAGCATCTATTGAGATAATCATGTGGTTCTTGTTGGTTTGCTTGTTGATGTGGTCAATTATGTGGATAGTTTTCCTAATGTTGAACCAGCCCTGCCTCCCTGGTATAAATCCTACTTGATCATGGTGGATGACCCTTCTGATCACTTGCTGGAGTCTTTTTGCTAGTATCCTATTTAAGATTTTTGCATCTATATTCATTAGGGAGATTGGTCTATAATTTTCTTTCTCTGTTTTTGGCCTGCCTGGTTTTGGAATTAGTACCATGTTTGTGTCATAAAAGGAGTTTGGTAGAACTCCCTCTTTGCTCATTATGTCAAATAGTTTGTATAGTATTGGGATTAACTGTTCTCTGAATGGTTGATAGAATTTGCTGGTGAATCCATCAGGCCCTGGGGGTTTTTTCTTAGGAAGTTCTTTGATGGCCTGTTGGATTTCTTTTTCTGATATGGGATTATTTAAGAAAGCTATTTCTTCTTCTGTTAGTCTAGGCAGTTTGTATTTTTGTAAATATTCATCCATATCACCTAGGTTGGTATATTTATTGCCATATAGTTGGGCAAAGTAGTTTTTAAATGATTGCCTTAATTTCCTCTTCATTGGAGGTGAGATCCCTCTTTTCATCCTTGATGCTGTTAATTTGCCTTTCTTCTTTCCTTTTTTTCCAGTTAGAAATTCTAAGGCACCAGTCAGGGGAAAGGAGTCTCAAGTTGATGGGCCTTTCTCGGAGGTTCACACCTCCAGAAAGGGCGAGAAGGAAAGAAGTCAGCCTTTACATTCACCACAGTGATTGTCTGTCTTCCAGTCTCTCTTCCCTCCAGTTCTGAGTGACTGTCTCTCTCACTCCAAGCCCGAGAGTTCTCTTTACTCCAAGAGAACTGCTGAATGATCCTTGTGTGCCTCTGTTTCCTCTATCCTTTGTCTCTTGTGTCACCTCCCCTAAAATGTACGGCTACCAATCAGAGCAGCCGCTCCTCCAGGACTGCCACTCAATGTATGAAATGGGTGTTCACACCTTTTTGTAATTAGTTCATACCTTTTTGTGGTTGAAATGGGTAGATCTACTTAAAAGTACTGGGTTTACACTTTAGGGATTAGAATCTAAAAATAGACAAGGGAATTACAATTTGAAGAGCCAGAGCCAATCTTCACAGGGCCTCCCCTCCTGTACCATCTGTCTCTGCTGACCACCTCCTTCCCTGCCAGATGACCTCTCCCTGTGCCCCTGGGCATTGCTCTTTGCTCCTTCCTCTGCACCCATAGTGATTTCTGGACCTTTTCCCTAATCCTATAACCAAACCTTTATGGGCTTTCTCTTCCAATTAGAATGGAAGATCTTTGAGAGCAGAGACTGCCTGGCCTTTATATTTGTATGCCCGGCATATTAAATAAAAAGCTCTGCTCAAGTTACATTGTTTTAAGAAGTCGTCATAAATTCATTGCTACAGATGACAGTCTAATAACAATTGGCCAGTCCTTTAAAGCCTCAACCTACTAGGAATCTAAAAAGCCAAATTTTGGCAACACACGTAAAATACAGAACCGGAGCCTGTGAGACCACAGCATGATTAGCATTTGCTGGTGAGGTGCTGGGGGACAAGTGCAGGTACCAGCGGGCTCAGAAGCACAGGCCTGAGCCTAGGCCTAGGGAGCCTGGCTTTCCCTCTCTCCTCTGCAGCCCAGGCACCCACTGAGGATGGGGATGTGTTGAGCAGAGGTAGGAATGTCAGCTCCTGGATCCTTTGGGCAGCAGACCTTGGGACACAATGGATTTCCCAGAGCCGTGATGTGATGAGTGTAGATCCCTTCCAAAAACTTGATTTGCCCAGAGTGGCTTCTTTGTGACTTCTCACCATGGTTCTCTTCTCAATTGTGCCCTTTGCCACCTCTCTCTTCCTCATTTTTATAATCTAAATCTATGTCTATATTTTGAAAATCCTTACTTTCCATCTTAGAATCAATACTATAGCCTACTGGTTCTAAGGCAGAAGAGCAGTACAAGGCTAGACAGTGGGGGTTAGCTAGGAGGTGGCTGAGGCCAGATTTCAATGCAGGACCTGCCATTTCTAGACCTTGCTCCCTCTATTCACTGAGTCACCTCGCTGCCCCGAATCCCCTCATTAACAGGAGTTGGGATGAAGAGGTAGGAAAAATTTCATGGGGGTCAAGAGAGAGCTGCTTGGATAGTAAATCTGAGTGGCACCAACCTCCAACGAGGCGGAGTTAATGCATGATGGTGGGAGAAATGAAACATGGCGCTGTTGATAGAGCAATGAGTGACCCTTGCAAGCTTCCTTTGAAGGACCAGGGAAGGGGCTTGGGAGGGAGAAGGGTGCCAGCCCAGAAGCCCTGCACAGAAGGAGATGAGGGTCTTGGGATGCGCTGCCTCCATCTGCAGGCAGACAGCTGAAATGATGCTAGCTGTGGAAGGCTCTCCCAGGCCCTCTTGTTCTCTGGCCGAACTGATGTTGCTATTCTTGCTAGCACTCCCACTGCCCCTTCCCATTGTGGTCCTTAAACACTACTGCTCTCGTATAGGGCTGATCACTCCAGAAGACAGGAAGTACGGCACGACGAACCTTCACTTGGATATATCTGATGCAGCAAACGTAATGGTCTATGTGGGCATCCCTAAGGGACAACTTGATCAAGAAGATGGTGAGATGGTAGTATGCAAACATTTGTGCAAGCTTTTTGTCCTGAAAATGCAGAACGTTGCTTTTAGATGTTTTCCATCTCTTCTCCCCCAACAGAAGTCCTTAAAACTATCCAAGATGGAGACTGTGATGAATTAACAATAAAGCGATTTATTGAAGGAAAAGAGAAACCTGGGGCCCTTTGGCACATTTTTGCTGCCAAAGATACAGAGAAGATCCGGTCGTTCCTTAAGAAGGTATTCTTTGATTATCGTGATCGGGGATATTGGGCCGGGTTGACGGTGGTTCTAGACAAGAGTACTGCCTTTCTAATTGGGGACATGAGAATGGGGGTCTTGGAAGAAAGCAGGGGAGAAAGGAATGGGATGAAACCAGCCCATTCACATGCTGCAAGAAAAAGGAGTGTGGAAAGACTGCCTAATGGGGTTTCCTAAGGTCCGATATCAACGCAATCTGCATCAGCTTGGATAAGGGTTAATAATTCAATCAATATTGGTCAAGTTCTATTTTATTGGATAGAGAGCTGGCCTTAGAGCCAGGAATCCTGAGGTCAGGCTCTGCCTCTGGGAACCCAGGCAGATTCTTTTGCCTCGCCGTGCTCCAAGACACCCCCTTAGTCTCTTTAAGTTGCAGGAAAGGTCCCCACCTGCACTGGTCAAGATATTTACTCACTTGGGAGGGGAATACCCTAGACCTGTTGAAATGACTGGGCCAGGCCCCGGCCCTTGTAGTCAGAAGGCTGAAGGCTGTTGTCTTACTGCCTCAGAAACCCCAGAGTTCTCTGGTCCTCAGAGTCCGAGAGAGCACAAGTGCCATAGAAGACCCAACACGATGACGAGGTCCATGTTCTCTCTCTACTACTGCTGTGTGATTTATTAGAACTCCAGACGGTCATTTCACTGGATCTAATGATCGAATACGGATCCCTCTGTGTCGCAGGCAGTACAAGAGAGGTTTCCGTGCTTTGGGATCAATAATTTAAGGAGAAGAAGTAGTAGGAGGTTGGTACAGGCAAATAAATGCCTTTTTGGCAGTAAAAAAAGGCTAAAAACACCTTCTAAGTTGGTCTTGGAGCCTTTATTTTCATGGCTGAGAAAACTTGCCAGAAATGACCTGTTCTCACCTCACTGGCCTCGTGGAACAGTCTGGTTGAGAATCATTGGACTGCGGGAGTCGCAGCCTCCCACCATGGATGTCACACGTGACTGGTGCCGTCTGAATCCTGAACTACGTGCTGGACCAACCTGAAGCTGCGCTCCTCATCTCGAGGCGTAGGACGGGCCACGGGGGAAAGAAGTCGGAGACGGTTTGGCTTTTCAAGTAGAACTTGTCTCGTCGTCCCATGTTTGAGTGCAGACAGACTCGGCCCGAAGGAGCTTGAGCCCACCGTAAGATAGTTTAAGCAGCTTTTGTTAGGTGCAGCCACAAGGAGTCGGGTCTCCTTCCGGGTTCAGGCTGCCAGGATCAAGTGAGCCAGCTGGCCCCTTCCTTTTCCCTCGCTGAGCAAAACGCCCAACAAGAACTAGCACCCAGGAGGCCTGGACTCGTTGTGGACCAGAGGGTGGAACTCATTGCTTTTGTAGGCGATATTAGTATGGGAAAAGGCATGTGAAATGGCTTGTTTTTTCTCTCTAATTGATACGATTATCAGTTGCACAGTAGAACACGGAGAGCTCCGGCCGTGGGGGTCAGGTCGGCTTGCCCAGGGTCACACGGCTAGGCGGCGTCTAAGGACCTCCCATCGCTAGTCCTGGCTCCTGGAGCCATGCAGCTTGAATTTGGTTTTGCAGAATTGTGCTCATGGTCGAGCATTCCCTGTGTGTATGTTCCAGGTCTCCGAGGAACAAGGCCAGGAAAACCCCGTCGATCACGACCCGATTCATGACCAAAGCTGGTACCTGGACCGCCCGCTGCGCAAGCGTCTTCACCAGGAGTACGGGGTTCAGGGCTGGGCCATCGTGCAGTTCCTCGGGGACGTCGTCTTCATACCAGCAGGTGCCCCGCATCAGGCAAGAACCGGCGGCGCGCGCGTGTCTGTCTGCTCGCTCTGTCCGCTCCGGACGCGCGGCTGACGGACGTCTCCTCTCGTCCTCAGGTCCATAACTTGTACAGCTGCATCAAAGTGGCTGAAGACTTTGTTTCCCCGGAGCACGTCAAGCACTGCTTCTGGCTCACTCAGGAATTCCGCTATCTGTCTCAGACGCACACTAACCACGAGGACAAGCTACAGGTAAAAGGGTGGGACGGGCACGCGCCGAGACCCCTGGCGCAGCGGGTGTGCCCCGTCCCTGAGCGCGGGCTCCGGAGGACCCTGGAGCCCCAAGACCTGGCCTCAGGCCGGAAAACCAGGCTTGGCCTTCCTCGGCGTCACTTTGTGAAAGAAATGCAGAACAGAAAGGTGGCCGAGGAACAGCTGTCCTCCTGGGGCCGTGGTTGTGGGCAGGACCCTGGCATGACCAGGAAGGCGGGAGGGTCTAGTTGAATTCCTGTCAGTCGGGCCAGTCCAGTAGCAGGGGATGAACCCAGACTAGGAGACTGACTGCCAAGAGGACAGGAAGGAGGGACAGTAACTGCTGACTGAGCCTTTCCTCTCTGCCGGGCGGGCGGGCATGAAGGCCTTTAAGCCAAACGGGGCCAAGCCCGCGAGTGAGGCCGAGTGCTCTGGGCTCCCTGTACACCGGGCGTCTCCCCCCAACCTCCAGCACTCACTGGGGGGGTTTCCTTGCATTTGTTGGGCCTGCTGAGGCCATTGGGGTGCAGACAAAAATGGTGCCTCCCAGCCGTCTCCAGTGTAAGATCTCCATTTCTTTGACTCATGGGATAGCAGGTCTCCGGCTCGCCTGTCCCGGTAGGGGCTGAGGCCTAAAGCCAGGACGACCGGAGGCTTTTATGAGGGGCGGATGGGTCAGTTGGGGCTGGCCTCGTGCACGGTCTCCTTTAGCTCTTCTTCCTCCGGAGCCCCGACCCCTCCTCGCCGGGCCCACACGGACGCCTGCTTGGTAAGGGCTCCTCGAGGAGGGGCTCCAGGCCTCTGGTTACGTCCCTCTGTCCCCCTGCCCGTGCTCGCCGTTTGGCCTCTTGCCGAGGTACCCTTCTACTCCGGGTGGGTTTGGGCTCTTTCTCCTCCCTCCTTCTTACTTTCCCAGCCGCCTCCTACAGGAAGCCTTCCATGTGTCTCCCTGATCTCAGCTTCTCCTTGCCTCACTCAGAGTTCTGACGGTTCTCCGTGTGGGCTTTGGGTTTGTGTTTAAATAGGGTCAGACATGCTTTTGCTCCTCTGGGCCGGCGCTTCCCTCTAGTTGAGAAGCCGTCCCGGGGCCCCATGATTTACAGCCGGAAGGGCCAGTTCCTGTGTGCACTGAGCCCCTCGGGCAGTCCAGGACTAACCGCTTGGCTTTCTAGTCTCGGGGGTGGTGGGTGCTGGGAGGAGGCGCCGGGGGCAGCTCTGGGCCTCCCTCCTCACTGCCCTCGCTGTTGTTTAGGTGAAGAACGTCATCTACCACGCGGTGAAGGACGCCGTGGCGATACTCAAAGCCAACGAGTGTGGCTTCGGCAAACCCTAACTCCAGAGCCCGCCTGGAGCCCAACTACTGGCAGCTGTTTGGAAAGACCTTCTGACTTTCTGTGGACTCGAACTCACGTTACCTCATCTCCCCCCGCCGTGCCTCGCCCGACCAGGTACTCGTCTCCTGTACATTTCCAAGTGTGTATATGTAGTGACTCTCCCCAGCCTCGGCCTCCGCCTGCTCCCACCTTCTCCACCAAGCCAGACCGTGAGGAACCTCTGACCGAGGCGCTCTGGAGCCGCCCCCGCCCGCCCGCCCGCCCTGCAGCGCCAGGACAGAGGCGAGTGCAGTTCTCAATGCATTACCACAAGACTTGCGTTAGGCAACAGCGAAAACAACAGATCTACTGTATAATTCATGGGGTGAACCATCTTTGAGCAAATGAAATCTAATTTAATTGAGGCTTTGCTAATTTCTAAGTGTTAAGCATTTTACATTAAACAATATTCATTTTAAAGACTTTGTATTGTCTTTTCTCTTCCTCCTGAATAAACACAACGTGGAGCCACTTAACTGTAAAGAGAGAACTAGGGAGGTCCTGGGTTCAAGTTTGACTTCAGAGGCTTCCTGGCTCTGGACCCCAGGGCGCTCTTCCTTAGGACCACCTCAGGGGCGGGGAAGGGCTTTGAAAAGATGGAGCCAGTTCTGGGCACGGCCTTTGGGGTGGGTGTTAAGGAGGCTGCCATGGCGGGGTGGGACTTCCGATGTGGTTTGTAAATGGCAGAGCAAGTAGGGAACTTGGTGTGGTAGAAACCACCTCTCCTACCCGGGCAAACCCAGAGGGTGCCGGAGCCTCTGCAGCCCGAGAAACAAGTCCCCAAGTGCTTGCTTACGCCCCCTCCCACGAGCCCCCCAGCCCTCCCAAGATCCTGAACACTAAACTGTGCCGAGGCAGCCAGTGGACAGGGGGCTGCAGGAAGGACTATTCCCAGGTTCCCATCTGGCCTCACACTTAGACCTGGACCTTCTTGGCCTCAGTTTCCCCATCTGTCAAATGAGCTGGAGAAGGCAGTGGCCCATTGGGGTCAGGAAGGGCAAGATGCCACAGAAGACGGCTCACTGAGCCAAACTAGAGCAGACGCGCAGGGTGAGCCCGTCAGGCCGAGGGCACTCCTGCTCCTTCAGGCCTGGCCTCTGTCCCCGAGGGGGGCCGTGTGTGGAAGGGGGCCGCCCGTCCCACAAGAGCAGCCTGGAGTGAGGGGCCGAATCCCAGCCACAGGGCCCCTTAAGATGGATCTCATCCCAATTCTGAGCAGACCAGAGGAGGGGTCCAATGAGGCTCCCCCATGCACAGGGCCCAGGCTGGCCTGGACGGGCAGCCTATCTTGCTGCTCCAAACCACATTCCCCACAACACTGCGAAGGGCCTTTTGGGCTCGAGGCAGTCAGCTGGTCAGCCAGCAGCTCCTCCAATGGGCTGACCTCTGCCAGTCTCTGGATTTCCCCTCCATTAGCCCCCCTCACAGTGGCTGCTGGGGGCACTCTGGGGAGAAGGCAGAGGCAGCCGCCTCTCCCAAAGGGAGCACCATCCCACCCTGATCCCACCCTGAGCCTGCCCCGCGCCTGCTCTCTCTCCCCAGGGGGGCTACGGGAGGGCCAGTGGGAGTTCACCCACTGGGGAACGGGCCTGAGGAACAGAAGCAACAGGGGGGCCAGTCTTAAAGCAGAAATTTATTAAAAGCCATTCTAGTGTTTTTCAGAAAAATGTACAGAACACTTAGCGTTCTGGCAGCAGAATCCGTAAAAGTGCTTTGTGGGAAGCCACGACTTGCTTCAAAGGACGGTTCTCCAGTTGGACACGTTTTGATCTGGAACCCCTCACACCCGTGACGACCCCACGCTGCCCTTGGGGAGAGCTCCACAGAAACCCGTAGAAAGAATCCTCTAACGTGATAACAAATGCAAAAGTATTTTACAGGAGACATGTAAAAAGCTGTCCATGTCCACGGCGGGGCGTCCACCAGGCGGCCAAACAAACCCCCACGGCGGACAGGCTGGGCGTACCCACCTAGCTTCGGAGGGTGGCCAGTCGGGACTGCATGGCTTCCAGATCATCTTCCTCCTCCTCGTCCTCCTCGGCGGCTGCGGTGGCGCCTTTGAGCTCAGGCTCGGGAAGATCGTCTGTGACTTTGCTGGGGGCTTTGCCCAAGGCCCCTGAAAAGGAAAGCGCGTTAGCCACCCAATTGGATCAGAGACTGGAAAGGAGCAAGAGGGGAAAGAAAAGCGCTACCTGCTGTGATCTCAAAGAGAATCTTGTCGATCTCCATTTCGGCTGCTTCCTCCATTTCTTCCTGATCGTCCATGCTTTCAAAAGTGTCTTCTAGCATTTCCTCTATGATCCCCGCCTAAACACCAAAGAAAGGGCCTCGCCTTGTTAAAGTTCTACCCAACAGCTCAGGGAAGGGTCTCCTCAGATCAAATGAGATCCCCGAGACCCTCTGCAGTTCTCATACTCCACAGAGAGAAGGGGTTCCCGCAGAGCCTTGTTTCAGCTTAAGTGCCAGTAAAATGCTAGGAATCCCCTGTTCACACGTCCATCCTGACAAGTAGAAGTCAAGATGGAGCCGTTACCCTTTCCAATCATAAGAGGGAGCTTTCGTGTATGTGTGCATTCTTATTTGATCCTCACAACTCTGAAAGGTAGTTATGGGTGAAAAAATGGAGGCTGAAAGAGCCTAAGTGACTTGTCCAAGGTCACACAGCTAGGAAGTAAGGCAGGACTCACATTGGAAGCAGGCTGGAAGAAGGAGCAAACAGGAAAATGAACCCTATTATAAGAAGCTAGTTAAGGTGATAAGAGCTTTCAAGGTTCCAACAGAAGAAAAGTGACCCCAGAACATCCAGAAGTAAAGCCTCAAAGACATGTATGGTTGAGCACAATTTCAACTACAATTCCTAGAAGAGAAAAAGAGTTTTAAAATGTTTATACATGAAATTAAGAGTGCTAGGAGAAAAAACTGGAAAAGAAAGGAAAGCTATAGCAGAAAAAATTGGGGAAAAAATGAAGGGTTTGGCACATAAAACTTTAGCCAAGCAAATAACTGAGAAAATCAGGCTGGACCAAATAGGAGCCAACAACTCCATGAAAAAATAAGAAATGGTAAAACAAAGCCAAAAGACTATGAAAAAGAAGAAAAGGTAAGATACCTCATAGTAAAACAAATGAACTACTAGAAAATGCATTAAGGAGGAAAAAAAATTTAATCCCTACACTGCCTGAATGCTCAGGGAAACAAATCATAAAAGCCCAGACATCTGATTCGTTTCAAAGTGGGCATATGTGCCCCTGTGGCCCATATGCCTGGGGTGACCTGGGGCAAACAACTTGCATTTCTAGAGCTACTTCATCCTGGGCAGACTAAGGGCACTGGCCTGGATGCCCTTTAAGGTCCCATCCAACTCCAGAACCAATCAACCAGCACTTACCAGATGCCTCTTCTCCCTGCCAGGCATCACACTGAGTGCTGAAGATGCAAAGGAAGCAATCCCCGCCCTCGAGTAGCTCAGCCTAGGAGGCAAGATGACATGCAAAGGGCTGCGCCAACAAGACAGACCGAGGCCTGCTGGGGGAAGGCTTCTTGCAAAAGGTGGAATTTTCACTAAGGTTTAACAAGGAAGCCCCGGTTGATTAGAGCCAGAGGGCAAAGTGGAAAGAAGGGAGCCCCGATCCCTGAAGAGAAGGCTCCTAGCCACAGGACAGCCCTTCAAATAGCCAGAGTGAAAGAATTCAAGGTGCCAAAGCTGGAGTCCTACATGACTTAGCAGCCACCACCGGAAAATAATTTATACAATCATAGCAGTATGGTAAAGGCAAACAACTTAGAATTAGAACTCTTATCAGCACAGTGACCAATCATGAGTCCAGGAAACTAATGATGAAACATGCTACTCATGATTCAGTGGATAGAGAGCAAGAGCTAGAGACAGGAGGTCCTGGGTTCAAGTTTGGCCTCAGATACTTCCTAGCTGGGTGACCCTGGGCAAGCCACCTACCCCCATTGCCTGGTCCTACTACTTTTCTGTTTTAAGGGTTGAAAAAAAAATACCCCCCTTAACATTACCAAAAAGGACTTTTTTTTTTGGTGTAGGGAGTGGTGATGAGGGTTAAACTTGTGAAGGCCTGTACTGGGTGGTGGCAGGGCCAGGAAAAGAGGAGGCATACATGGGAGATGTTCTAAGTGGTGAAGATGGGCACCCTGGCTTTAAACCTGACCCACCTGAAAAGGCCTCCAACTCTTCTTCATTAGATACAATGTCTGTTCTTGGTTTATGTTATTGTAATTCAGTCATTTCAGTTGTGACTGACTGTTCAAGACCTCACTGGGGGTTTTCTGGGCAAAGATACTAGAGAGTTTGCTCTTTTTGTCTCCAGCTCATTTTACAGATGAGGAAACTGAGGTCAACAGGATCAAATGGAGTCGTCCAGGGTCACATAGCTAGGAAGTGTCTGGAGCTAGATCCCAGTCAGGTTTTCCTGACTCCAGGTCTGGCACTGTCTCTAATGTACCACCCTGGCTGACCTCGTTTTTAGAAAAATATTATTTATTAGATTTAGGAGAGGTCCATTTATTCCTATGCATTCAAATGTTTTTAACAGAAACCTGTTTGTTAGATTTTAGCTTTTTCAGCATCTATTGATATAACTATGTAGTTTTTATTAGTTATACTATTATGATTTAATATATTTATAATCTTGCATTCCTACCATAAATCACAACAGGTGGTAGTGTGCAATCTTTCTAATATGTTATGTAGCTTATCTGCTAATATTAATTAGAGATGTTGGCTTACTTATAATTTTCTTTCTCGTGGGCCTGGCACTTGCAGGACTTCCCATGGCATTCCTCTCCAGCTCTCCCTGCACTCTGCACTGCAGAGCCATCCCCATGTGACTGGTAACCGGCACCTCACCTTCATCATCTCTTTGGACAGGTCCCTCATGGTGGCCTGGATCTCTGGGATCTTCACTAGGCTTTGCATGGCCCTCATCACTTCCGTGCTCTTCTGTAAGGAGCCAGCCACTCGAAGGACAGCTAGAAGGGGAAAGTGTTCCGTAAGCGTGGATGGACATGGGCCTAGGAAGGAGTTGGGTGGCCCATTCAACCCCAGGGACAAGGGGGGACAGAAAGTCTGCTCTTCCCCTCATAGCTGCTGTTTCTATGGGGGCAGTTTTACTCTTGGGAATGATTCTCTCTTTTTGCACTGACTGAAAGGCAGCAGTCAGCCAAATAGAAGGAGAATTGGGAGAAAGCAGCATCATGAAAACCTAGGAAGAAGAGAGTTTCAAGGAGAAGATAAAAATGCCAAAGGCTGCACAGAAGTCAAGAAAGAATGAAGATGGAGAAAAAACCATTGGGCTTGGCAATTAAGAGATTCTCTGAAACTCTGGAGAGGGCAGTTTAATCTGCATGAGGAGGCTGAAAACGAGAATGCAGAGAGCTGAGAAGCAAGCGAGTTAAAGGAATGAAGAGGAGACGGTTGTGAGCCTTGATGAAATATGGTGGTGTCTATAGCGGTAAAAAGGAAGGACTGGAAAGACAAGATGTCACAGCCCATCTGGATATGTTCATGCAGTGAGATTCACTGTCTTCCCCCAAACAAAAATGAGAAGAAAAGGGAGTGAGGCTCTTACGAGTCACTGCCTGGCCTGTGGAGCTGGATCTCCAAGGGGGCCATTCCAAAGCCATGGTGGGAATGGGGAAAAGTGAGTGTGATAGCTGGCAGCTGGGGCTGAAATGCTTCTTCCCACCAGCTGCTGCCATAGGTGACCAGGTAGCTAAAATCTTGTCAGTGCCCCGAGGAAGCATGCTCAGCTCAGAAAGGAGGCTGGGATAGGGGAAAGAGGTGGCAGAATGGGGGAGACAGTGGGGTTAGGAGAGCCCCATGGCTGGCCATTACCAGAAGGGTTGGGGGGTTCCACTCAGGTCCTCTCAGGTTGGTTACAAACTCAGGGTCAGGCCATGCCTGCAAGGCAAGGCCACCCTTTTGAAAGCAGACTACTGCTTTAAAGGATACTGAATTTCTCCCCCCAAAGGATAGAGAAGCAAAATTATTCTCTAGCCACTAAATTTAAAAATATAGCAAATATAAAAAGATTACAAATTGTTATTGTGACATAATGATACTGATATAATACAATAAAGTTTATATTGATAAAAAAAGAGAAGGGAATAGAAAAATGAATCACAAATATAAAAATATTATTAATAAGAACAAGGAAAAAGAAAACATTTAGGTAAATGCAGAACAATGTGTAGATTTTAAATAGTCTATTGAAAGAAGCAAGGGAAGGAAGATTTGGTAAAAGACAAAAGAAAGCAATAGAAGATACAGAACTAAAGATGCACCATTAAATGTAAAAGGACATCCTTTCAGAGACTATTTCAAAACATCAACAGTGGGTGATTTAATTGATATAAGCACTATTCTCACCACTGCAGAGCAAAGCCTCCAGCTTAGATTCAACAAAGTCTTCAAGAGTTCTTGTGGCAAAAAAAAACACATTATCATTCCACTATGGACTCTTAACAAATGACAAATACCAAGATATGCCTGAATGTGATCAAATACTAGAAACAACTTCATTAACAGAATCAAGAATAATAATAAATAACAATAGCTGACAATTCTATAGTACTTTACAAATGTTATCTCATTTGGTCTCTACAACAACTTCAAGGAGGCAGGTGCTATTATTATCCCCATTTTACAGATGAGGACACTAAGGCAAAGAGAAGTTAAATGACTTTCCTAGAGTCATATTCCTAGAGTCTGAATCTAGATTTGAACTCAGGTCTTCCTGACTCCAGAGGTCCAGCCCTCTTATCCCATTGTGCTATATAGAAATCTGCTTTCTCCCCTCTCCAAAACACTGAACTTTCCTCAAAAATTCAAGTTATCCTGGAAAAGACCTAACACCTGAGGTCAAAGATGACATGCCAATACTTTTCACAGATCACCCAAGTGGAGGCTGCAGCCAGCACACTTCAAGGAGACTAAGGAAAATGGCTACTAAACCCCATAATTAGGAAAGGAAAGAGACACTGAAAGCACCACTGGGGACACAGTACTCGCAGTGAAGCCACACACTAGACCTGAAGCAAGGAAAGCACATACAGCAAGGGGCAAATATTCTGTCACTGAAAACGAGAGAAAAAGAGCAAATGGAGCATTTAACCAAAGGATTAAAGGAGAAAGTCAGTAAAAAGTCTCAAACTTTTCATCAAATTTAAACAGTAAAGAAAAAAAGCAGATTTAAATAATAAACAAACAAACAAACAAATCAGAAATCTCATTTGCTAAACCTTGGTAAATTAGCTACAAAAGAATGAAAGAGCCTGAAACAAATGGGAAAACTAGAGAGAATTAACTAAACTCAATACAAACAACCTTCAGAGGTCAGAATTATCCCAAGTGTATTAAGAATGAAGAATTCCAGCATCTTTGAAAGCGCCGAAAAGAATGTAAGATAAAAAATAGCCCTGCACATTATGAAAATAAAGGTGATAAAAATCAAATAAAATCCTACTATAAAAGAAAATAACTGCCTAATATCCCTAAAGCAAGGGATACTTTTAAAAAAGCCCCTAAAAATTTACAGATTATATAAATGTGTAAAAAATTATTAATTCAATTAGGAGGCAGATGAATTTGATTTGGGAGTTCACAGTGTTTTCAATGATCTTAAGCAACAACTATGGAAAGTGCAAAAAAGAGTTAGTCAGTGGGCCTCTGAGCCTCACAACAACCAACCACATAATCTTAGGCTGCTTGTCCATTGGCAGAATCTGTCCTGAGACATTTCTTAGCTGTGGGACCCTGGGCATATCCCTGTTGACATCTCGCTCTTGACAGAGCTGTTTCCTCTACTACATTCTGAGCTCCCTGAGAGCAGGCACTGATTATACCTTTCTTTGTATGTCCAGCATTTAGCTCAAAGATGGGAATAAATATAGCTGGCCCTTCAGAAATGCCTGCAGATGCAGACCTGATCTATTAGGAGCTTCCTCATCCCAGAGCTTCCCTTGTAAATGAAATCAGAGGTCATATATATACACACACGTGCACACCTACACACCCACACCCACACCCACCCACACACACATACACCCTTGTTTTCCCCACTTGGAGAATTTGCTCCTCATGAATAGAAATCATGGTGCCTCACTCAAGAGCTGGCACATAGCAGGCACTTAATAAATGCCTCCTGACTGACTGATAGGCAGAAGACTCCTTGTTCTATCTAACCAACCTCAGTGTCACACCTGATCATTGCTCCAACACCACTGCCTATCAGACATTCTGAACTGGCTATTCTATGTGCATCTCAAACTCAAACTCGTTAGCTTTCTCCTTCAATCTGCCCTCTTCTAAACTTGCCTTTTTCGGCCAACAGTACAAATACCCTTACGGTACCTAGGTACACAACTTCAAAGCCATCCTTGACTTCCAACTCTTCATGGCCCCACTAATATCCAAGTAGTTACCAAACCTTGTCAGCTTGAAAACATTTCTGGCTTCTAATTCCTCCCCTCCCTTCCCTTCCCACAGTCTCTATGCCTTTTCTACTATATTAGCCACTAGGATCACCTCCAAATAAACCTAGAAAAACAAGGAGAAAAATCATCGAATTAATAAACAAAACTAGGAGCTGATTTTAATGGGGGATGGGGAGATAATAAACTAAAACCACTGGCTAAAAAAAGAAAAAAATTACCAGTATCAAAATGGAAAATGAAGATGAAATAAAAAATTTTGCACAAGTATAAGCTAATACCCAATAAAACTAGTCATCTTAATGAAATCTTGATGAATATCACAAAAATTAAAATTCCCTAGGTTAACAGAAGAGGAAATAGAATACTTATATAACTCCATCTTTGGAAAATTTTTAAAAAAATGAACAAAATAGAAATGAGCTCCCTAAGGACAAACCCCAGGACTAGATGGACTGACAAATTCTACCAAACATTTAAGGAACAATAATTAATTCTAATGCAATATAAACCATCTTAAAAATAAAAAGGAATCCTAACAAATTTCTTCTATGACATAAATATGGTTTCATTATCAAAACCAGAAAGTACAAAAAACCACAAATGGATTCATATCAGAAATGAAAGGTTGGTCCAATATGAGGAAACCTTAAGCATAATTGACCATATCACTGACAAGAATGACAAAAATCATAATATGTCAAGAGATTCAGAATTTTTTTTTTACAAAATATATAACCCATCCCTAATAAAAACTCAACAAATTACAGGAAAAAATGGAGCTTTTCTTAAAATGATAAGTATTATTTATCTAAAGCCAAGTGGCCAGCATGATCTACAATGGGGATAAATGTGAATGAAGCCTTCCCAATTAGATCAGGTGAAGCAAAGGATGTCCATCATCATTACCATTATTTGATACTGTTAGAAATGCTAGCCATAGAAATAAGACAAGAAGAAATCAAAGAAATAAAAACAGGCAAGGAGGAAACAAAATTGTCAATCTTTGCAGATGATAGGATAGTAAAGAGAACCCCAGATGATCAACTGAAAACTAGATGAAACAGTAACTTCAGCAAAGTTCCAGGACATGAAACAAACTCATATAAGCCATCAGCATTTCTATATATTGCCAACAAAACACAGCAGGAGACAGAAATAGAAGTTTCATCTAAAATAGCTGCAAACAATATAAAAATACTTGAGTCTACTACCTGCCAAGATATACATACTCTATACGAACACAATTACAGAATATTTGTTACATAAATATAGATCGAAATAATCAGAGAAATACTAACTGTTCATGGGTAAGCCAAGCTTATAAAAATGGCAATGCTACTTAAGTCAATTTACTTACTTGATGCCATACCAATCAAACAACCAAAGAATTCTACAACTAGGAAAAAATAACAAAATTTATCTTGAGGAACAAAAGAATATCAATAAAAAAAGCAAAGTACTCAGATATCAAACTATGCTGTAAAGCTGTAATCAAGACAATTTAGTACTAGATAAAAAAATACAGTGGTTAATCAGTGGAACAGATCAGATAAATAATATAAGAAACAAATAAGCACAGTAATGTAGTGTTTGATGAATCCAAAAATCTTAGGTAATTAGGCAAAAATTCACAATTTGACAAAATTTGCTGAGATAACCAGAAAGTAGTCTGGCAGAAACTAGGCAGAGACCAACATCTCATCCAATATACCAAGATAAACTCAAAATGGATACTTAATTTAGACATAAAGAATGACATCATAAGTAAATTAGTGGAATATGGAAGAAAATTTCCACTAGATCTATATAGATAAGTTCATGACTAAACAAGAAATAGAGGTGTTATTGGGAAATAAAATGATTAATCTGGATTACAAAATATTAAAAAGCTTTGGCACAAGCAAAACCAATGCAGCTAATATAATAAGGAAAGTAGGAAACTTGGGGATAAAAATGCAGCAAATTTATCAGATAAAGGTCTCATTTCTCAATTATATGGGGAACTGAGTCAAAAAAAATTTTTTTTAAACCCTTACCTTCCGTCTTGGAGTCAATACTGTATATTGGCTCCAAGGCAGAAGAGTGGTAAGGGCTAAGCAATGGGGGTCAAGTGACTTGCCCACACACACACAGCTAGGAAGTTTCTGAGGCCAGATTTGAATCTAGAACCTCCCATTTCCAGGCCTGGCTCTCAATCCACTGAGCTACCCAGCTTCCCCCCTGAGTCAAATTTTTAAGAATCAGAGTTGGAGGCAGCTAGGTGGCTCAGTAGAGATCCAGGCCTGGAAATGGGAGTCCCAGTTTCAGATCTGGCCTCAGATACTTCCTCGATGTGTGATCCTGGGCAAGTCACTTGACCCCCCATTGCCTAGTCCTTACCATTTGCTTATCTGCTTTGGAAACAATACATAGTAAGGATTATAGGGGGAAAAGGGTTTAAAAAATAAAAATAGAATGAAAACCATTCCCCAAGTGATAAATGGTCAAGGTATATGACAGAAAAGAAGGGCAAATGCTGAAAGGTTTGTGAAAGGGGATTCTTTATTCTTTGTCACCCCAAAACTTAAAAACACCTCTACTTAACACTAACTAAGGGAGTTCACAGTCACTTACTTGGAGAGTTCTACCTTTTTAACTCAGAAACTTGTGAATCCTTTGATTAGAGTTTACACCTTCAGAGGATGAGTGGTGTGAATCCCATAGACACTGCCCCCGGGCAGTGCTAGACAATTTGGAAATGGTGATTGGCCCCTGTGAAACGGGGAAGGGACAAGAAGTCACCATAAAAGCAAGCTCTAAACTCTCTCAGAGCAGATTGTCTTTGAGTATCAGTCTGAAGAGACAGTCTTCTGACTGGAGAGAGTCTTTGAGGGAGCTTCACTGGAGACTACAGCTTGGAGCTTGGCTTCAACTTAGACTGACTCCTGGACTACTTCACTGGGTGAGTGAAAAGCTGACCACTTTCCAAGTTTCTGACGAGACTAACTTCCATCTTGGAGGAGGCTGTATGGTTACTCACTACCAGCCTTCCTGGTTGAGAGCTAATTAATCTCTGCCTGGATTAAGCAGACCTGGAGCAAAACATTTAGGTTGATAGGATAGATAACCTCTCTAACCCCCTCACATTTCTCTTCTTTATTGTTTCTTCTCTATTTGTATATATTTGTAAATAAACTTCTGACTCAAGATATGATAAATACAGTCAAACACATAATTTCATATAATCATCATCCAACCATTAATTTTAGCCCTTTACAGGTATATGAGGAAAATAGGGACACTACTGCACTGATGGAGTTGTGAATTGGTCCAAATATTATGAAGAACAATTTGAAAATATGCCCAAAGGACTATAAAACTGCAAAACCTTTAATTTAGCAATACCACTACTAGGTCTGTATTCCAAAGACATCAAAGAAAAAGCAAAAGGATCCATATGTACAAAAAAAAATACTTGAGTAGCTCTTTTTGTGTTGGCAAACAGTTGGAAACTGAGAGGATGCCCATCAATTGGGGAATTTCGGCTAAGTTATTGCATATGATTCTGATGGAGTAGTTTCAGAAAAGACTTACATGAATTGATGCAATGTGAAGGGAGCAGAACAAGGAGAATAATTTACATAGTAACAGCAAAATTGAAATGATAGTCAACTGGGAAAGACCTCTGATCAAGACAATGATCCATGATGATTCCAAAGAACTCATGATGAAAAATGCCATCCCCTTCCAAATAGGAAGCTGATGAATTCAGAGTGCAGAATGAAGCATTTAAAAAAAATTTTCCCCCTTTTCTTGATAACATGCCTAAAGGTAGAAATATGTTTGTATAACTCCATATATGTAACAAGTATTCCATTTCTTGCCTTCTCAACAGATGGGGAGGAGGGAGAGAGAGGTAACTTGGAATTGAAAATAAAATGAAATTTAAATACAAAAAATGAGTCCACTATGCTACCTACCTCTTTCTCTATCCACCATGGCCACTTGAAAGAGCCTGGCTTAATCATCTATATAAAGAGAAAAAAAAAACTGAATGAAGAATGTCTATTGTCCAGATTATGGTATGTAATTAGGACAATCTATTCATTTATCAGGATAAGTATCTTGTTTAAACACTGCAAATGGTGAATGAATTGGGCCCAAAAATGATTTGGAGAAAGAGAGCTGATTTTAATGACCCTCAACTTCTCCATGAAACAAAAGGCTATCTTTTTAATACTAGGAGTCTTCTAATAATTTATTTCTCTCATCATCTGTCTTAAATTGATATTAATGTTGGTTCCAATGCAGGAGAATGGTAAGGGCTAGGTAACAGTTCTAGGCTAGGGTCTATGTTTTCTCTTTTACAGGGCTAGGCCTGGGTCATACTGCTAGGAGGCCAGATTTGAACTCAGGTCTTCCCAGCTCCAGGCCTGGCTCTATCCATTGAGCTACCTAGCTTGAGTATTTCTTTAAATGACTGGAGTCATAAAACACCAGGAAAGTCCCTGAAGAAATAAACATGAGGACCAGAGGGCCATGGAAAGGTGTATGGTATACATGAACACACTATCACACATTTTTTGGAAGAGAATCTGAGTAAGGATATCATAAGTAGAGGATCCAAAAAAGAAGATGGACTGGGATCCATTTGATGTGAAGAGAAACAGACAGATTTCCAGTCCTTTGGCCAGGCCCCCCATGACAGACAAGAGCCATATTCTTAAGAGGTGTAATAAGAGATTATTTGGATGGCAAATGATAACTAAAGATCAGAGCTATTAATCTTCTTCCTTCCTCCCTTCCTCCCTTCCCCCTCTCTTCTTCCCTCCCCTTTCTGATGATTCTCTTATTGGTCTCTCTAAATCAACTCAGGGTGAGTTTATGATGTCTCAAATAAAATACTCTTTCCCTTCTCTAAATTAAGTAAGGGGTTTATTGGAGAAGAAAGAAAAGATAAATGGAGGGAAAGAGAGTTTGGGGTTTTCCTAATACTAGAATAAGTCTTAGGTTGGAGGATGGAAGAATATAGTTCAATTTGGGAAAATGGGCTGACAGGTCTGGAAGTTCAGTCACTGTATCATGACAGAGCAAATTAGAGAGAACTGGATTTTTGTTCTTCTTGCTTCTGTCCCCAAGACACGAGACTTCTCTTCTGTCTTCAAGGCCAAAGCCAAAAAAGACAACAGACTTCTTTCTATCTCACAAGCCAAAAACCTTCAGACTTCAGTTGGTCTGAACCCCCTCTTCCAACCAGTTCTCCTGGTCCCATTCCAAATCAGAATGTTCTTCTTTTGAATGACAGCTCAGCTGTCCCAGCTATTCCAGCCTTGTTGCAGGCTTTTCCAATTTCTCTCTTCTACAGAGGGGAAAGTAGGTTGTGGTTTTCATTGACCAAGATGACACAGACAATGATGAGAATTCAGAGAAGCACCAAGTATTTAAGAGTTAAAATTTCACAAGCCTAGTTTCAGATAAACTGATTTATCTATGCTTCCCATACTATATATTTGCAAAGTGGACTTTCTGAACCCAAGTTTAAGAGTTTATATTAATTCTCAGTGAAGTCCATCTTCTTAGATTCAGGCCAATGCTTCAGGCCTGTTGAGATCTCTGAAGATCCTGCTCTGGGACACAGAAGAAGCCTAGCTTCTTAGCGATATATCATCTGAAACAAGTTCAAGCACAACTCAGTAGACACCTGGTCCAAATTCTGTCTTAGATACTTAGGTAAAATGAGATATGTATATAGCACTTTGCAAAACTTAAAAGTGCTATGTAAATACTAGCTATTATTATTATTACTTACTAGCTGTGTCATCAGGGCAAATCATTTAATCATTCAGTCCCTCATCTGTAAAAGAGAGAACATAGGTTTGGTCTCTTGGCAAGCCAAGCAATGAGATCAAGAAGGAAGGTCCTATTAGAACGACTGACTCAAATACTCTTGTTGCTATGTCAAAAGAATGCCAGCAGCCCAAGTTAGGTTTCCTTATCCAGGCTGTCCTTTATTTAAAATTCTACTACAATTTAACTCAGCCAAACTAAAAACCTCCCAGAAACAGCTATTTGTATCCCACTACACACCGCTGTCTAGTCACTTAAAGCACTAAGGGAACACTAGTCTATAAACCTATCACTGAATATGAGACAAAAGGGAAGAAAGGATCTCTATTGTCTAAACCAAAAAGGCAACAGATAATATACTAGAGATGCTTCCATTCGGAACAGACACACAGAAAGACATAGCCACGCAGACCCCAGAGATAATCTAGAGGCAATAATAACATAAGAATGCTTAGCTATCATCAGGATTGAATTGGTCAAAGACATATTCACAAACTACTTCTGTTGCCACAGTGAACCAAAAAACAGTTTTGTCAATATTCAATAATAAAAGCAGATGCTAAATGCCAATATATTTATTTTTACTGATATTATATTGTGTTTATCTCTATTGATGTTGCTCTTGAACAAAAAGAATAAAATATCCAATGTACTAAAGCAGTTTTTCATTTTATTTACTATTTCAAATGGAGCTGTGATTTCACTGATGTGGGTATATCTCTATCTCTTGAATTTGCATGGGTTGCCCATGAAGCATGCAGATAATTCTCTGGTTATTTCCTGCTATGGATAGCCTACTTCCTTTTCCAAGCATTATCATAGTCATTGTTATCTCTCTCTGATGATATTCTTTACATTGCTTCTCCTATGTAATTCTTCATTAGTCATCTGTCGCAACCAATTCACACCCATGATGAACCTCTCCATTGTCTACTGGGTGACCCATGGAACACTTTAATTTTTGGAGAGTATGGTGCTCCATATAGAAGAATATTGTTGTTAAAAAGATGGACTAAGTTTTCAGGGAAAAATTTGGGAGTCATTCAAGCCAATGCCCTAAGGGCAAACCAACCTACTCTCCTCTGCTTGCTTAATACTGGGCTCAGTTCACTGTCCATCTACTGATATGTACCCAAGTTACATGCCTCTACAATAGCTAGTCTTCATTCACTTGGTTCTTCCTGTGTGGACAGTTAGGCCAAACTCCATGGAGTGGTTATGGATATTATTTGGGGGACTCTGCAAAGTCCCAGGGCTTAATATAATGCCATCTACAAAAAAAAAAAAAAGCATCTGAAGGACCTGCCTATCTAGACCCAATATCTCTTCCATTTGGATTGTTGCTCCTCCATGTAACTTGCATGTAACCTTGGGGAATGTGAAATTTAAATTACTCCACCCTACTTAGATCTTACTTTATGGAGAAGATGAAATTGTAATCTCCTGATTGAACAATGAAGGTACTTAGTTCTTACTTTATAGTGAAGCTTGAACTTTAAGCTAAGTCTATTTTTAGATCTCAATACAAAAAGGTGTTAAGTAACTATGAATGGTAAATTAATCACAAAAAGGTTAAGTAACTAACAAAAGGTGAACTTAACAAAGAAGTGTTAACTCAAAAGATATAATCTAATCAAAGAAGATGAGAACTAAAGAAAGAGCAGTTCTGGAGAAAAGCCTCTGATGTGATTGGTAGACGTGAAAATTGAGAGGAGGGGACACAAGAGTAAAAGGTCTATATATTTTACGTCACTTCCTCTCTCCAGTATTTTTGGCGGCGGAGAGGTGGCTGGTGGCAGTGTGTTGGGCCTTTTGGCGTCTTGGCGTGGCTACAGCTATTGTCTGGTTCGGTGATGAGTTTCTGGCTGAGTTTTTCCTCCTTTACTTTCCAAACTTTATCGTCTTAGAAGCCTCTAATCTCCTTCAGAGACCAAGCTGCGGAGATCTTGAACTCCCCCCTGGCACAGGCCAGGTGGGAGAAATCCTATACTCTCTTCCCTCTTTCTCCTTAAAATCCTTCCCTCTATATTAATTAAAATTACCATACAATTCCAGACTGACTTGGGTATTTTATTTGGAATTTTTCCCTGGCGACCAATTAATTTAGATTTTAAATCACAACCCTTAAATTATCTTTATAGGAACCGACAGCTTCCTGACACCTCTTTTAAGGAATCATGTTTTTACTTATATGTGGGCAACTCCTTGTGAAAGAGAGCTTTTAAGTCACTGTTTTCCTCTAGTCAATCAACTACTTCTTATGGTAAATGAATAACAAGTATGTTCAAGAATTTTTATATTATTCCGTTGTCAGTTATGGGACTATAAGTCTGGTAGAATCTCTGTCTCATAAAAGTCTGCCTATTCTCTCCTAATACCCTCAACAAGGACATCTTTGTCCTACTCAGTCCATGCCCTTGAAGAGATCAAAGAAAAAAGAAAAAGGAGCTGTATGAACAAAAATATTTATAGTAGCTCTTTTTTTATGATGGCAAAAAAATAGAAACTATAAGGATTCTTATTATGTAAGGAATGACTAAATAAGCTGTGATATGTGAAAGCAATGGTGATGAAAGTGATGGTTTCAGAAAAACCTGGGAATACTTATATAGATTCTCTCTCTCTTTCATATGCACATATACATGTATTATGTATGATGCAAAGTGAAGTGAGCAGAATAGAGAGGCCAATATACACAGTAACAGTAATATTATGAAAATAGTCACTAAGACTTAGTAAATCTGATCAATATAATAATATACCAAAAATCCAAAGGATTCATTATGAAAAATGCTATCAACCTCCAGATAGAACTGACAAACTCAAAATGCAGACTGGGGCATATTTTTTCCTCTGCATTTTTCTCACCTTTCTTGAGAACATGCAGAAATATGTTTAGCACAACTATTCATATGTATAATGGAAACTGAAGACAAAAAAAAAACATAACAAGGATGCCTTTCATGGGCACAAAAATCATTCCCTTAGAAATGTTGTAAAGAATGGAAAGTAGACATATGGGTCAGTTGTTATTGCTATCTTGTCATCTTTTTCAGTAATAAATAAGTCTAAGATTTTTCCTTAAATATTTGGTATCTTCCTCATAGTAAGTACATTCATGTCAGATTTATAAAAAGAGGAAAAGGACCCATACATACAAAATGATTAATAGTAGCTCTTTTTGTAATGGCAAAGAATAGGATTCTAAGGGGATGCCCAATAACTGGGGAATGACTAAGTACTTTATATGCGACAGTATATTATTATGCCACAAGAAATGAGCAAAGAAAGAGGTGGATTTAGAGAATCTTGGGAAGACTTATACGAACTAATACAGAATGAAATGGGCAAAAAAACCAACAATACTGTAAAGACCAATAGATTTTTAAGGACTGAAGAACAATGACTAACCACAATTCTAGAGATTGATTATGAAGCTTACTACTACTCATCTCCTGACAGAAAGATGGATTCAAGCTACATCATGAGAGGCACAGTTTTAGGTGTGGACAATGTAGGTATTTGTTTTGCTTGAACATGCATAGTTGTTACAAGGATTTTGCTTTTCTCTCTCTTTTTTTTTTTCATTTTAGTCGGGGATGGGGTAGGATGGAGAAAAAATAAATGCTTGTTAACTGAAAAATAAAATCAACTAAGAAAGTAATGCTTATAAGAATGCTTAAAAAACTTTAGCAAAAAATGAAAATGAAAGTCTCCCACAGAACCATCAACCAAGAGAGGAAAGGAGTAAAAATCACTGTTGAGAATTCTAGTAGGAGACCAAGGGCCCCCAAAGTGAAAGAATTAGCCCAGTGCTGTAGTTCTTACCCAGTTGGTTCTTCATGCCCATGAGAACAGAATTCATATGTGCCTTTGATGCATACAGTTTGCTCACAGCCTTTCTTGATCTGATCATCTCCTTGGCTAGAATTACACAAACATCCTTTTGGCCTTTTTTGGCAGCATCCTTCACGGATCGCTTCACTTTTTCTTCTTCTCTCTGTATATCTGAATTTTGAATGAAACAGAAACACCTAAATCAGAGGCTGACTGTAGAAAATATTGCTGACACTGAAATACATCATTTCTTATTGTGATCTGTACATAAATATACAGAAACAAGTAATTGAAATATAATCCATACCATGACAATTTTCAGATTTGCATTCATGTATAGTTTTGGAACCAATTCCAAGGAATAGAAAAGCTAGGAAAATCCCTAAACTACTAAAAACTGAATGATAAATTAGGTAATGATGTATGAATGTTGACTGTCTAAGGAACTGTGAGTCTCACTGCTTTATAAAGACACCTCCATATATTTCTCCATTTAAACCTATGTATAATCTTAGGCTGTTAAAGCTTCAAAGGACCTTAGTAATCATGTTCCAGAATTTTATAGTTTGAAGGGACTTCAACAGCCACCTGGTTCATCTTGTAGGCAAAATGAATCTCCATTATAACACAGCAGACAAATCTTGGAGATCTTTCCTGAGGCAGGAGGTCCCTCACCATCCTGGCTATTGCTCTGGATACTTTCAAGGTTAGATCTCAAACTGGGATACTCAGAACTAATCACAACATTGCAAATATAACCTGACCAAGGCACAGGTCATCTGATCTAACCTCATAATTTTACAGATGAGAAAACTGAGACCCAGAAGTCAGGTGACTTGGTTATGGTCACATGACTATAAATGGAAAGATCAAGACATGAACTCAGATCTTTTGACTTCAAGTTCAGGGCCCTTTCTAGAAGAAACAACATCTGGTAACATTTGAACACCAACAATAAATTATGTGAGGGCCTACCTCTATTTTAATTTCTGGTATTTATATAGCACTTTAAGGTTGGCAACACACTTAATATGTTATCTAATGACCTTGTTTGAAAGTAGGAGCTATTATTGTCAAACCATTCCCCCCTTTTACAGATGAGGAAACTGGGGCAAACAGGAGTTAAGTGACTTGCCAAGGTTCACAGAACCAGTAACTGTTTTAAGGAAGGTTTAAAATTCAGTTTTTCCTGATTCCCTCTATCCACTATACCATCTTCCCTTTGACCAATAATAAGGTAGTTGGGCCATTGGGAGATTTTAGGAACCTTGAGTTCAAGGTCCTACCTATATATCAACATACCTTACTGAAGAAAGCAGCGTTTAAAATAGGCCTAAATGGATTTGATTACATAAAGTTCTGCCTTACAAAAACACTATAATCATGACAAAAAGAAAAACAATTCATTAGAAAACTATCTGTGTAAGTATAATACAATTTTAATATCTAAAATTTACCTGGGCAAAAAATACTTGGATATTCACTGAATGGCCAAAGGATAAAACCAATATACAAAAGCAGATACACTAATGGATTACATAATTTGAAGAAATGATCAACCTCATTAGGCCTCAGAAATGCAAATTAACTCTAACATAGTACATGTCATACTAGGCAAACTGGCAAAAAATTAATAACTAAGTGATAAGATTTGATTACAGTGAGAATGTGGAGAAAAAGATATATCCAGATGATGATGGAAGAAATGCAAACTGATAGAGAATATTTTTGGAGGACAATCAGATAATATATTCATGACTCATAAAAATGTCCATACCCTATACTGACCTAATTCTTGCCATTTCTGGGAATACACCGAGCATTTCAAAGTCTTATAAAGAAAAAGAAATCTATTTGAAAATATATTAGGGGGCAACATTTTTTATTACAAAGAAATGGAGAAAAAATGTAAATGAGTTACAGTTAGCAAATGGCTGAAGTAGCTCTTCATGGACATAATATGATGTGGGAGGCGCGCAACACTGAAGCATGCAACACAGTGGAACAAACACCTCACTTCCGGGTGGATATTCCCTCCTATCTATCTGTGTGACCTTGGGCCAAGTCCCTCAAGCCCTTGGACTATTTTCTTTTTTTTTTTAACCCTTACCTTCTGACTTGGAATCCATATTGTGTCTTGAAGGTTCCAAGGCAGAAGAGCTCTAAGGTTAGGCAATGGGGGTTATGTGACTTGCTTAGGGTCACACAGCTAAGAAGTGGTCACACAAATCACAAAACAAAAAGTGGTATCACTACTTTATAGTCACAGGATAGGCAGATCCTTTCTTTTTCTCCCTCTTGTCTTCCCATCCTCAGTGTAATTTAGCTCCATTTCCTGTATCCCACCTCAATGCCCATGAACTTTAGACAATAAAACTCAAAGATGATCAAAGAAGGGCTTTGTTGGACTGGAGCCAAGAGACCTTCAAGCAAAGAGCCAAGGAGCTTCCCTGGAAAATTAGGAAACATGTCGAGAAGAAACAGATTTCAGTTCATTTGTATGGCTGGTGTAATACCAGTATTCTAAGGGGCTACAACTGTCTGAGGGATATAAGAATGAACACTGAAATCTGGATCACCACAATTCCAATGATAACAATTGCCTGTGTTACTTCTCTGCTGTCCACAATGTAACCTTCTCTTCTCTTCTGGCCTGGCTAATCCAGTCTTCTTTGAAAGTATTGCTCCTTAAACCAATATAATAAAAATGATAATTCTACCTAAATTAATTTCAACTATAAAACACCTTTCACACAAATAAAGTCAGAAAAAACTGTTCCTACAGCTTGAAACCTGTTGTTCTGCTTCCACAAGTCATAAAGGAAATTTTGTCTCACTATTTTATAAAGGGCTAATCATGCAGTACAAACAGCAAGTTTGGAAAAACAAAGCCGATCAAAGGCTAGCATCAGTAAAAGGGGAGGGAATAAACATTTATATAGCATCTACTATGTGCCAGATACTTTTCAAATATTCTCATGTGCTCCAACAACCCTGAGACGGAAGGTAAGTGCTGTGATTCTGTCTGTTTTACAGCTGAGGAAGCTTCCTACAATAAGAAGGGAATGAAGAATGGGGGAAAGGATTGAGGACATCCCAATGAGAGAAGGAACAGGATCAACAAAGGTACACTCCGCTGTTCAAAAGCCTTATAGAACTCCCTACTGCCTGTAGCACCAAATAGAACCTCTTTCAGTTCCCTCTAACCTACCTCTCTTCACTCTTATTTCACGCAACACTGATTGCTCTGAGGTACTTTACATCCTACTTTCTGTTCCCCAAACTCAACATACTCCAAAAGTCTGAAATTAGGTGGTTAAATTTTGGATGTATAAAAGTTTTTCCTTCTTTCTCTAAGTGAATATTAATATTGACAATAAAAAAATCAATTTAAACACTATCAGAATTTCTTCCCTTTAATAATCTATTAAGCCATAAATTAAATATTTCTACTTGATGATAATACTATTTTTATTTGATCTTTTATAGTGCTTTAGGGCCTACAGAAAAAAACTTTTCTCAAAACATCTGTGTGATCAGGCATTATTAGTAATATTACTGATGAGGAAATGGAGGTGTCATAGAGATTAATGTGTGAATATTATAGAAGGACCGGAAACTTTCATTATTGAAAGCATTTCAGCTATTACATGGCCCCTCAGTATCAGTGCCACATTTAGTTATTTTTATATATAGATTATATATATATCTCTATAAATAGATATGGATTCCTTCTCTGACAATTTTGTTCAAATAATTCTGACTCTATAATACAATAAATCTATTTTCACATCATGGCCAATGGTATAATAATCTAATCAAATTATATATTACAATGACTAAATTTAAAGATGATTAAGATTTTAATAAACAGTATTAGAATGTTCTCTAACCTCTTACCAAGTTTTTAATTGGAGGCTTAAGAATACTCTTCAAAAGGATACTGTATATATAGTATCAAAGATACTTCTGATCTAAGGCATATTTTCAACTCCTGTCCACTTCTATTCACTAAACCAATTTTTTAAAGGGAACATTTGGGATATATTGAACCTGATTTATTAAATTTTATCCCAAGAGTTTTGCAACCATGAACAGGATAACATCAGCTTCACAAGCACAGGAGGGGGAGGCCTGACAGCAATCTTTCTTGTTTTTGTTTTGTGTGTGTGTGTGTGTGTGTGTGTGTGTGTGTGTGTGTGTGTGTGTGTGTGTGTGTGTGTGTGTGTGTGAGAGTTTTGTTTTGTTTTAAGCCAACTACAAGCTCAGTAAGTCAGCAGTTTGTGGTGGCCAAAAAAGTCAATTCTACCTTTAGCTCTGGGAGAAGCATCAGTTTCAGGAAGATGATGAGAGTCTCTGTGTATGCTGCCTATCAAACCTCTGGAGAACTATATTCAGGGCTGGGTATAACCATTTAAGAAGGACAATGATAAGGAGGGAACCAGGGATATTTAGCCTAAAGAAAAGAAGGTGTAGATCAAATATAATTGTCTCCAAGTATCTGAAGGGCTATTGAGGAAAACTGATTTTAATGCTGTATTATTTGATTATTGTTAAAATGTAATAATCCCGCAGAGCCAGGAAAATACCGTACACAGAGACTGACACACTCTAGCACAATTGAATATAATGACTTTTCTACTAGCAGCTATGTGATGATCCAGGACAATCCAGAGAACTTATGAGAAAGAACGCTATCCACATCCAGAGAAAGAACTGGGAATGGAAATGCATTAGAAAAAAATGTGATTGATCACATAGTGTGATAAGAGATATGACTGGGGTTTTGATGTTAAAGGGTCCCTCTACTGCAGATATGAATAACATGGAAATAGTTTTTGAACAATGATACATGGATAACCCAGTGGAATAATCTGTTGGCTTTGGGAGGGGGGAGAATCATGTAATCATGGAAAAATAGTCTAAATTTTTAAAAAAGGGAAAAAAGTAATATTCCCTTTTCTGACAACCCCCCCCCCCTTTCCATTTAGCTTTTTGAGAGGTCTCTCATTCTAGCAAAGGAACGTGATCACATTCCAGCCTCTCCCAGGGTCCAGGATAGCCAACCTCAGCTAGTCCTCTTTACCAAGAGTGACTCATGTGCCCTTGTTCCCTTTATCAAGGTCTGGGTTGACCTGGCTCACAAAAGAGAAACTTAACCAGGAAGATCCTGAATGGAGTGGTTTTCTTTGCCAAGATCATTAGAGGTGGATGGAATCTCAAGACTAGGCCGCTGTTTGCAGTTTTCACTCAACCCCAACAGGAGGAGCTGAAAACTCTAAGTCCACCTCCTTCCTGAAATGCCTTTTACTCAGGGGTGGTCTCTGTCAGAAGGAAGCTGCTGGGATTTAAACTGGCCTAGGGTGCTTTTTGTCACTGAGAGATTACTGAATTTGATTTATTGAGTATTTGCTAGCCTAATTAATAGATTGATTTTTCATATGCAAACCTTTTTGTCTCCTAGAATTTTACAGACCACATTGTTGTCATGTAGAGAAGGGGTTAGACTTGTTTTTTAGTTCCTATGGTTAACACCTGGAGTAACAAGGGAAGAAGTCAAGAGGTAAATTTAGTCCTAATGTAAAAACCAACTTCCTAACAATGAAAATTGTTCAAAAGTGGTATCTGGCAACCTCAGGAGGTCAGGTTCCCTTAGGTGGTCCAGAGGTCTGTCACATATATAGCAGAAATTCCTTTGAGTACCCACTGAGATCCCTTCCATCTCTAAAAACCTGTGAGACTGTTATTGTCATTTTTCAAGTCATCTCAATATTTTTTATCTTCTGAGGACATAATATCTTCAAATTATAACCAAGCTATCTATGATAAACTATTTAGGAGCAAATAACTATGATATTCTTTTTTATTCAAGTGTATTTAGTTTTTTTCATTTAAATTCTACAAAAGGCTTACTATTTCTTTATAAACTTTCGTTTTTCCCTTCTTTTTATCCATTAGACAAAAATAAAAGCTTCTGGATTTATTTCTTCATTTCCAATACCCATCATAAATAAAAAAATAATAAAAGTCTAACAAAATACATCTCCAAGTATGTTGGCAAAGAATTTTTGCTATTATTATATCAAAATAAAGGGTATAAATCAGACTGAAGAATTGGAAAAGGGCAAGATCACTTACCTCTTATTTGCCTATCAACTACTCTCATTTCTTTTCTGATCTTCAATGACCATTCATTGACCTGAAGGGGGAACAAACTGTCATGAGACGCTAAAACTTGGCAATTCATTAATTTTTAAAAACTAAATATATAAAGATTAAATTATTTTTCATGAAGATGGCCCTATGGGTAGCACATATAAGATCAATTTCAAAGTAAAGGCTTTAATAACAAACTAAAGCTCTTTTCCTGGTACCTTCTTTTTCATTCATCTGATAGGCACAAAACCCAAAATGAATTACTAGGATATCGAACAAAGAAACACAAGACTTTAACTCAATCCTAGAATACTGTTCCTTTTTAAATACAACAAAAGTTTTTCAAGCAATCTTGGACTTAGAACTAGAAGGAATCTTATAAGTTATCTACCCCATCTAGTCCCTCACTTTACAGGTGAGTAAACTGATGCCCAAAGAGATTAATTGATAGCCCAAGGTTAGACAAGTGCCAGAATTAGGATTTAAACCTAGGTCTTCTGACTTAGAGCAATTAAGTCACTGTGAGGAAATCCCAAATCAAAAGAACTCTGAGATTTTACCGCATTTTATGGACTAACAAACAGGACAGAAGAACGGTTAAGCCTTTGTTGGACAGAGCTACTTCCATGCCACTGCCCACACCTGGGAAGCCAGCGTAGAACTTTCTACCTGATCCCCTCAGCCAGTGGCTGGGGCCTGCCTCTCCTCACAGATGTTTCAGGAAAGCCCAGCCATGCTCACTTTACTCCCTCCTCTGCACTGGCCCCTTGCCATGAATCTCAATGCCTCAGGTCAAAACAATTCTACCTTGGTGTCTGAATGGGGTATGTCATGGTACTCACCAATGGTGTCCCTCACCATCCCTCTAACTTCCAAGGTGCCCCTTGCTTGATGGCCTCAAGGTATGAAAGGAGACATGAATTTTTGGATGAGGACAATATTTTTGTTTTCCCAGACTTTGTTTAGTACAAAGGGGGAAAAGACAAAGTGTTCCTTCCTGGCTTCCATTCCCCTGGCTGCTTTTCCAATTAGGACATAAGCTCCTTAGGGGCAGAAACCATCTTTGCTTGTGTATTTGTATCTACGACTGCAGATAGCAATGGTTTAATACATTCTTTTCCATTCATTCATTCATTCATTCATTCATTCATTCATTCATTCATTCATTCAGGGAAGCAATTTTGAATTATGCTAAGAAAATGGCTAAAATGTCCCAACCCTCTGATACACATTAAAGACTAAAAGTAAAAAACAGTAGCACTTTCTGTAGCAGCAAAGAAATGGAAAGTAAATACTTATCATCTATGGAATTACTAAACAAATTATGGTACGTGAATATAATGGACTATTATTGTGCCACAAGAAACAATGTTATGAAGAATTGAGAGAAGCATGAAAGGCATGTCCAAACCAATGAAGAGGGGGCTAAGCAGAGCCATGAAAATCATCTATGAAAAACTCTATCTGTGAAAATGGAAAGAACATTCATTACAATGAAACTTCATGCTGTGTAATTACAGTAACAGACATACCAAGTTTAATTCAGAAAAAAAAGATGAGCAAATTCACCTCTCCAACCCCTTCCCATTTGTAGAGCTTGTAAAAATAATAAATGGTGAGTTAAAAAACCCAAAATATTTATTGAAATATATAAGGCTAAAAGAAGGGTTTCTAATTCTAAGAGATTCTAAATCCACCCAAATAAATCCCCAGGTTCCATAAGGAACCACTTCTCCTATGTTTCACAGGCTACTCTACTCCTCCCTGATCTGACTATCCCAAATTTATACTATCTAAATAAAAAACTACCACTATTATCTTTATAATTCTTAACTTTGCTTTCAAATTATAAAATAACAAAGGCTAGGTGGTTGAGTCTCAACAAGAATCAAGTTAGGACTCTGAGCCTTAACAGACTGAGAGTCCAAACCAAAGACCAGGTTTTTCTATAAAACCGCAATAGATAGTCAATACTGTTTCCAAGTTAGGAAAGGAAAACATTGAGCTCCTTCAGGTCTTTCCCTCAGACAGAGAGAGGCAAAGATGATACCTCCTCCAGCCCTGAGAGAAAATCTGAGTGTGTGTCTTTGCCAACTGCCAGAGAGTAGTTGCCGTAGAAAAATGGTTATAACTGTCAACAAATGAAATCAACACACTCTCTCAGCTCTGCTTCAAACTCCAGTTCTTTCTCAAGCCAGCACTCTACTTTTTATCCCTAAACTAATAAAACAATACTTATTTTCTAATATCATCCTTACAATTCCCCCCCTTGAGCATATGGAGAGATGAAAAGTCTCTCCTGTATGCTCGCTATTCTATTTAATTCTAAAGCTATACCTAGCCTTATTATTATTATATTTTATAAAAATAGTCTTAATCTTATACTTATCTTTTCCTATTCTTATTGCTATACTTTATCTATGCTAACCTGTACTAGGAATATAAATGAAAGAAAATTTCAATGAAAACAAATAATCAATGAAAACATATTTACACAAATGCAAGTGCAAAACAAAATTACAGAAATGCAAAATGCAAAATACAAAGTGCAAACTTTTGAAACAAAATAGTTATGAAAACTAACTTATGTTTTACAAAAAACTAAAGTCTTATCTAAAATATTAACTATGCAAAACACATGCAAACTATCTATTTGAACAATTCAAATGAAACTTTTTACTATGCTAAGACCTTATCCTATCATTAATACAGAAAACCAAAACTAACTACATTAAAACTCAAAATTAACTTACTATACTAATAAAATCAAAACTTTGTAATAATTTAACTATATACACAGCTATACAGTTTCTACATGTATGTATATGTTATGTATAAACTATTTACATGTTTTAGGAAGAAAATAAACTTACTTCCTTAAAACAGTCTAAGAAAAGCCTTAAAGATTTTCTTTAGAAAGTTATGCATGTTTTCTTGATTTTATCTCCAAGGAACACATAAAGTCTTCCTGTGAGATAAGATCTTATTATTTTAATGTGTACAATTATTATTATTTTCCCAAGGTGATTTGTCTGTATTTATTTCTATGGATAGTCATCAACTGGTTATGATGTTGCAGTTTGTGAGAAATGTGTCCTATATGTGTTATTTTGTAATGGATACTTACCAAATCTTTAAAGTCACCTCCTCTGCTACTAGCTTCTGTCTTCATGTTGTTACTATGTAGTGTTCATTTACAACTATAGTGAAAGTGTATAGTGTTATAATGGTGCAAAAAATCTTATAGTTCATGTCCATAATGTTTTGTGTTCCTCTTCTCTGTGTTGACTTGTTTTTCAATGTCTTTGTTATAGTTCAATTGTCCTTTTTGCTGTCATCTATGTTTCTTCTATGTTGTCTTCATCTTGATCTGTCTCTATTCATTCTTCTTCTTGAATAATTTCTTCTGATATCTTTTTTTTTTAACCCTTACCTTCTGTCTTGGAGTCAATACTGTGTACTGGCTCCAAGGCAGAAGAGTGGTAAGGGCTAGGCAATGGGGGTCAAGTGACTTGCCCAGGGTCACACAGCTGGGAAGTGTCTGAGGCCAGATTTGAACCTAAGACCTCCCATCTCTAGGCCTGACTCTCAATCCACTGAGCTACCCAGCTGCCCCTTTCTGATATCTTTTTGACTGCAGCCATTTTGTCTGGTGTAATCTCTTCTGCTGCTGTTGCTTTTTTCACATGAGAGCAATGCAGCCATGTTTCCTTCTCTAATACACGAATAGCTGACAGTGTTGTTAAAATAATATGGAACAGTCCTACCCATAATGGTTGTGTTGCGCTAGTTCTATTAAAGATTTTTTTAAATGTAAACTGAACCCCCAGGTTTTATCGAATGGAGTGCATAATCTAACAGACCCCCTTGAGTTAAAATTCCCATTTCTTGTAATTCTCTAACCCTGTTTTGTAACTCTGTGATATATTCAGCAAGTGCAAGATCCCTTCCAAGTATAGATACATAAGCTGTTTTAAAACTTTTTGCCTGCAATGGTGAATGTCCAAAATTTCATATGGTGAGATATGCATATCTCCTCTTGGTCTAGTGCACAGATAGAATAGTGCTAGAGGCAAAATCTCTGCCCACTTCAAATGAGTTTCCATGCATAATTTCCCAATCATAGTTTTGATTTCTCTGTTTAGTCTCTCCACCTGCCCAGAACTTTGAGGGTGATATGGGACATGAAATTTTGGCGTGATACCCAGATTCTCATAAACTTGTTTTAGAACCGAATCTGTAAAATGGCTCCCTTTGTCAGAATCTACTCTTAGTGGTACACCAAATCTTGGAATGACCTCTTTCAAGAAGATTTTGGCTACAAAGCTTGATGCGTTTTTACTAGATAGAAAAGCTTCTGGCCATCTAGTTAGTTCTGGCCATCTATTACTAGACAAAATTTAAATTGTCCTGATTTGGGAATGTTGATATAATCTATTTGCAAATGCTCAAATGGTGTGAACTAGTGGACAACCACCAAAAACCTTTTGTTTAAATATGCTTTGGTTAAATTGTGTACACACAGAGCAAGCTAAGCAGATCTTATTTGCCACAGTGCTTATTCCCAGAGGTAACCAAGTTCTTTTAACAGTATCAATTAATGCTTGTGTCCCCAAATGACCCTTTTTGTGTATTGCTTGGCAGATATAAGAGTAAAATGCTTTTGGAAGAATTAGTTTTCCCATTGATGCTATCCAAATACCATTTTCTTTTCTAGCTCCAAAATTTTGCTCCCACTTCTGAATCTCTTTGTCATTGTATACTTTTTCTAAATATGTGGTATCCATAACAGAGAGATTCATAATGCAGGCTGGAGCATTTTGTGCAGCATATCATGCAGCCATGTCCGCCCTACAATTTCCTCTGGCAACTAAGTCTTGTCCTAAAGAATGCCCTTTGCAGTGAATCACTGTCAACTCTTTTGGTAGTTGGGAGAGATGACAGTAATTCTTGAATTATTTCTGCATGAGTGATTCTTTTCCCACTAGATGTTAAAAATGCTCTCTAAAGCCAGATAGAACTGACAGCATGGCAAATTCCAAATGCATATTTGGAATCAGTGTAAATATTGTCTTTTGCAAGCTTACATGCATGTTTTAAAGCAATTAATTCTGTTCCTTGAGCACTTTGGCTCCTGGGTAGTGAAGCAAACCATAGAGTCTCAAATTCACTTACTACTGCAGCACCTGTAAATCTTATTCCATTCTGCATATATAATAATCCATCTGTGAATAAGATCAGGTCAAGGTTGTCAAGAGGTGTATCTGACAGATTTTCTCAAGGCCTCTCTATTAATTGCACTATAGTTCCCCCTGTGTTGGTAAATCGGGTAATAATGTAGCTGGATTTAAGGTATTGCATCTCTTTAATGTTATATGTTCATTCCCCAAAAGCACTACATCATATTTAGCCAAGCAATGATATGAAAATGCCTGCATTCTGAACTTTTAGAGAAGTGCCTCGACTTCTTGTTTACAATAAACTGTCAGTGGGCAGTCTAACACTAAATCTGCAGATCTGGTAACAAGCAATGCAGTTGCTGCCAACCCTCTTAAACATGGAGCTATTCCTGCGGCTATGGGATCTAGTTGACTAGAATAATATGCAATAGGATGCTGGTTTGGTCCTAAACTCTATGTCAACACTCCTGAAGCTATTCCATTTCACTTGTGGACATAGAGCAAGAATGGTTTTGAATAATTAGGGATACCAAGAGCAGGAGCTGATAATATTGCCTCTTTTAACTTTGCAATTGCTTACAAATGCTCTGGTTTTTGCTTCAGTGGCTCTTTCTCAGTGTCTTTTGTTAAAGCAGTCAATGGTTTTGTAAGTTCACCATAATTAGGTATTGTGAATCTTGAAATTTCTCAGACTTGTGAATGTTAAAAAAACTCCCCATTGGGACCATTCCCCATTTGGGCAGTGAAGCTACTTAGACCAGGAATGTAAGAACTCTACTTAGATCAGGAATGTGAAGACCTCTACTCCACAGGTACTTAAGCTTGCTTTAGGGAAAAAAAACTCCTTGCTGAACAATGAAAGATACTTAAACCCATACTTATAGTAGGACAAAAATTCTTAAGCTGTGCCTATTTTTAGATATAATACAAAGGGGTGCTAAGTACCTATAAAGGTCAAGCAACTTGTGAATTTTACAAGGAACAAAGAGGTGAGAAACTTACTCAGAGCTTTCCTGGTGTGAATCACTCAAAAATTTACAGCTTCTTAGGTGTAAACTAAAAATGGTCTGTCCTTTGAAAACCATCTACTGTGATTGGTAGATATAAGGACTTAGGGGAGGTGACATAGGAGAAAATGCCCTTTAAATAGGAGCTCAGATTCATTCAGAAAGGATTCAGATTGAGGATTGAGCTGGTGAAGGCAGCTGAGATGATGCTGGCCTGGTGTCACTAGAATCCTTGCTTGGACAGATCTTGTGGTGAGTGATTAAGGACTGACTGATCTTTCTCTTAAGGGTTTAGGCCTGGGTTGGCCAGGGCTGCCCTGGGCTGGCCTATCCTTTTCTCATTATTCCCCTTTTTCTCTCTTTCTCTCCTTTTCTTTAATTCCACATTTATATTAATTAAAATCTCTATAAAACCCTGCTATCTTGGGTATATTTGAATAATTGGGATATTTCCCTGGCGACCACCTTATATTTGATTTAAAAACAAAACACTATAGTGAAAACATATTTCCTGCGGTCACAACTTACTCATCTACTCTTATATCTATTACAACTTTAAGTCTTCCACTATTTTAATCACTATAGTTTATGACCTCAACCATTTTAATTATTACAGTATCCACTGCCTGCAAAAATCTGTGATTCTTAAGATAGCTCTGAGTTGCCTTTTGGTCTTAGGGCCACTCAGCTTTTGTATGTCTGCTACTCTCTTTTGGGAAATGCTTCTGCACCCCTCAGATGGCACAAACCCTAAATATTCTATGCAAGGAATACACCATTGAAGTTTAGTTTTTGTTATTTCATGTCCCCTCTTGTAGAGCTCACACAGAAGAAGTTTACTATCATGTAGGCACACTTTTGCAGATGGTGATGCCAGAAGTAAATCATCTACAAAGTGAATAAGTTTACTGTCCTTAAACTGAATATTTTTAAAACTTTAAGATTTGAGAAAACAATGAAGGACTTTCACAGAATCCTTAAGGCAAATAGGACCATGAATATTGATTTTCCTGTCACGTGAATGCCAATATCTTTTGTGAGTCTTCACGTATAGGTATTGAGAAAAAAGGTAGAATATAAGTCAACCACAGTAAAATATCCTGCATGACTTGGGATAGATGAAATGATGGTAGCAGGACTTGGTACAACTAGGTAAGATTTTACTATGTGATCATTAACAGCTCTTAAATCTTGAATGAATCTACAGACTATTTGTCCTTCAGCATTTAGCTTGGGTTCTTTAATCGGTAAAATTGGGGTGTTATATTCAGAGATTCATGGTATTATTATGCAATAATAACGAATTTATTATGGGGGTAATCCCGATGGCCTCTTGACTTAGTGGGTACTCTGGAATGCATGGTAGTAGACCTCCTTTAGTCAGCACTTTAACGGGGGTTGCTGATTTTAATAAACCTACATCTGTAGAATTTGTGGCCCATAAACCTTTTGGAATATCATCTGGTATGGAATTTCGTCAAGACCCATGTCAAACCAATTTGGACAGTTACCCTGAAAATAATTTTGGACCACAGGGCATACATTTTTTATAAACTGCCTGTGAATGGGATTTATGTTTTTACCTGTTAAAGTTTCCAACCCAATCAATTTTTCTGCACAGTTAATAATTCTATTGAGGAAAGTGGAGGGAGTCTCTCACTTCCTGCGTTAGGCGCTCAAATTTAGACCAGGTTCCTGGGCATCTGGAATTTTGTCTCATAGTTTCAATTATTGCCTCTCTGGCTGTAGTTAAATCTCTGTATCCCGCAAAAGAGTTAACTTCCCAACCAGGATCCTCAGTTGGCCAACTGGCAATTTGGGGGTTATTATTAGTGTCCTATATAATCTGTTTCTCCCTTTTTGTTAATAATTTATCCATAAGGATGCCAAAGTTCAAATAAGAAGGATTATAAAGCTTAACTAAGCGCTTGAACTGCTTTACAACTCCCATCAGTTCTTCATATGTTGGAAAACTGTCTATATCAGCTTGTATAAACTTTTTGTGACACAGGAGATTCATTATACCACACTCTGGGGACACTATAGGTACCTCCCTTAAAGGGAACAAATAAGTTGGTTTGCTTTCTAATGCTTGTTTCCATTTCTAATTTAGTTGGAGTATCTTGATTTAGTTGCATCCTCTAATTTAGTTACAAGTTGGGAAACAACAGGCACAGAATACTGCATATGTGCTCCAGGTATAGAGTGGTTTTGCTTTTTTCCCCCCTTGTTCAAATTTTTTTTTGGGGGGGGGGTTATAAGAGGTAGCTCCTTTGGAGATAAAAAAGGAAGAGATCTCTTCAAAAGAGGTGGAGATACAGAAACTTAAAAAAAAAAGGACTAAAATGAATTTTATATTAATTTTTAAAGATTCTTCGTACAAATGTCATTTAAGGCATTCGGAGGACAGGAGATTGCCTGGATTAGAAGCAGTTTATGTCAACAGAAAACTAGGCTGTGACTTGCTGTGAGTGTTCAGCTAGAGCTCTGGAGTCCCAGGACGCTTTCCTGCCTGGCATTGGACTCACCATCCATCCACCCCACCATGCTGTCTTCCTTTGACTGCCTTGCCAGGATCACCCTCTTGCTAAGGTCTAAGCACAGCACAGAATAATGCAAAAGTAGCTGTGCAAGGTGCTTCTGGAGGATTTGGACAGCCCTTTTCATCACTCCTAAAGAATGGCTCTCGAATGCCCTCAGACTTGGCTCACACCCCTGGCATAACAGCTGATTTGAGCCACTGTGAAAAGTTATGTGGCCTGATGCTGCTGTGATTCCTACTTACTCGAGTTCCCAGAGAGCCAGGCATGAGCCATGTGACTTGTTCAACATCTATGCTACTCATGGAGGCTGGCCTTAGGCAATGATAAGAACAAGACCTTCATCCGCTGAAATCTTCTATTTCTTACCAGTTAGCACTAGTTCAAGATCAACTGAAAATCTGTAGTTTCAAGCATAAGTTGCACCTGTACTGGATCTGTAATGTTCTATACTGGGCCTCAGCTTTGTGCTGCTGTTTTATTAATCACTCATATTGTTCTATCTTTACTTTAGGTCTGAACTGTAAGGCATAATTACACTACCTAGAGTGGTCCTCCAGTGTATTGCATCCTCCTCCCTGCTCCCAATCACTGAAGAAAACATTCCAGAAGAGTAACGAAGCCTCTCCAACACGGACAAATGATGACAAGGTGGATGATGGGGGGAACCCTCAAGGACATTCTGTTATTGCCACAGGCCCAGTGACTGGGGAGGCTGCTTCTCTCAAGAAAGCAAACCATTAACCTATCCTGCCTCCTTATCTCCTCTGACCTTTAGGAGCCAAAATATATGCTATGTAACTTGTTGCTTTCTGATTGGGTAGACATTCATGCCTAGATTGTAAGTTAGGCCCTCAGATCACAGGGGTATTGGACAGAGAGGGGAGAGGGTCTTGCATCAGGAATCTATAAAATGCTTGTCTCTGCACCTATGCATTGGAGGGTGGGGGGTGGTCTTCTAGTTCATCCCACACACCCAGTAATTCACTTTAGCAAACATTTATGCTCATTATGCACAAGACATTCTGCCATGATATGTACTAGCGCCTGTACCTTGCCTCCTCCTATTTTGTTTATACCTAGTGATTTGCACAGTATTGCCACAGACACCAGTGCTGTCTTTCCTTGTATGCCCAGTGCTTAGCATCCAGAAAATAAATGCCCAGTGACTGACATTTCCTAAATGTCCCCTATAAGTGAAAGATGCTGTGCTAGGCCAGCGTTTGGTCATTTGGCTCTATTAGACTTCAGTGATTAGCCCCAAGAAAAACTGGCTCATCCTGCTCAGCTCCTGCAAGGTAGATTTGTACCAGAAAGCTGATTTCATCCTCTGCAATGAAGAACCTAACTGCCAGAACTATCTGGAGAAAGTACCCTTGACCTTCTCCTGCCAGATGGAAACTCTCCTCAGGAAACAACCAGAATGAAGAAGTTGCTTGTTGACTACATCTAGTTTGGGGGAAGTTGTTAAAAATATTTTCCCCCCTCAACTACATGAAAAAAAAAAACAAAACCCAAAACTATTTTTAACTCTTTTTTTAAAGGTTTGAGCCAAATTCTCTGCTTGCCCTCCCCAAGATGGCAAGTAATCTGAAACAGATTTTACACATGTAATAGTATAAAACATCTTTCCGTATTAGTCATTTTGTGAAAGAGAACTTGAAGGGGGCAGCTGGGTAGCTCAGTGTATTGAGAGCCAGGCCCAGAGACGGGAGGTCCTGGATTCAAAACTGATCTCAACCATTTCCTACCTATGTGACTTTGGGCAATTCACTTAAACTTCACTGTGTAGCTCTTGGCCAATTGATTAATAAATAAACTGAAATTTATGAAATATTGCCTCTAGAGACAAGAAAAGTTAATAACTCTGTTGGACTTTACAAGTGTAGTAGGAATACAACAGTTGGAGAATTAGGGAAGAGAGTTTAGATATACATGTGAATAAGTAAGTACAATCTAAGGCATCATTATGAGAATTCAGAGAAGCCAGAGAGATGACTGGGGTAATCAGGATAAATATAAAGATGAGGTTCTATTTTCACCTATAAATGTACCTATAGTGGCTGCTAGGAACAGAAGGCTGGACCTAGAAGCAGGAAGGGATACATTAGAATAATCCCATCACACCAGCAATGTGATCTTTAGCAAATTAATTTTACCTTTCCCATGCTGGAAGAATATAGGATTTAGGTCTTTTCTGCAAAGCCGGAGGAAGTCCTACAAGGCAGAAGCAGGAAGTCTTTGAGAGCAGAAAGATTCCAGAACGTTGGGGAGTGACAGGTGAGTGTGAGTGACAGGAGAGGTTCCTATGAAGATTTTTTCCCAATTTGTTGTTTCCCTTCTAATTTTAGTTACATTGGTTTTGTTTGTACAAAAGCTTTTTAGTTTGATGTAGTCAAAATTATTTATTTTACATTTTGTGATTCTTTCTATATCTTGCTTGGTTTTAAAGCCTTTCCCCTCCCAAAGGTCTGACATGTATACTATTCTGTGTTTACCCAATTTACTTATGGTTTCCTTCTTTATGTTTAAGTCACTCACCCATTTTGAATTTATCTTGGTGTAGGGTGTGAGGTGTTGATCTATTCCTAGTTTCTCCCACACTGTCTTCCAATTTTCCCAGCAGTTTTTATCGAATAGTGGATTTTTGTCCCAAAAGCTGGGATCTTTGGGTTTATCGTATACTGTCTTGCTGAGGTCGCTTTCCCCCAGTCTATTCCACTGATCTTCCTTTCTGTTTCTTAGCCAGTACCAAATTGTTTTGATGACTGCTGCTTTGTAATATAGTTTTAGGTCAGGGACTGCAAGGCCCCCATCATATGTGTTTTTTTTCATTATTTCCCTGGATATCCTTGATCTTTTGTTCTTCCAAATGAACTTTGTTATGGTTTTTTCTAAATCAGTGAAGAAGTATTTTGGTAGTTCAATGGGTATGGCACTAAATAGATAAATAAGTTTGGGTAGGATGGTCATTTTTATTATATTGGCTCGTCCTATCCATGAGCTTTCCCTAACAGTCAGAAGAGTCAGGAGGGTTTTCTGTCTGGTTATTCTGGGATGGACCTAGAGAGCCAGATATTTCCTCTCCTGAGGCTTTTCTTGAGATTCTGCCTATTCCTGCTGCTGCTGCTGAAGAGTGATTTTCAACAGAGCTGCGCAAGGCTCCTGAGGACAATTGTCAGTGAGATTTTCTTCTGAACCCTATTCCTGTAACCTTCAAGACTAACTGGGGGGGAGGGGGGGGAAGGGGTTAAATTAATTATAGTTAGATAGCTTTGTAGGTAGTGAAAATCATTAGTTAGTGAGGTACATTGGCTTTGGGAGTTTAAGATTAGATCTTCCAATTCCCTTCCTTTAGCTTAATAAGTAGTTAATTAATTATGTTATTTATTAAGTGCCTATTATTCTACCCACCTATTTCAGCCAGTATCAACTTCCTTATCTATAAAGTGGGAATAACACCAGAACGTACTACAGTGAGTTCTTCTGAGATAGTATTGAGAAATCACTTTACAAACCTTAAAGGATTATATACATGCTAAATTAATTCTAGAATTTCTTTCCTTTTCTATTGACTAGGGAGTATAGTTTAATCTAAAGCAAAGAGGTATGGGGAATGAAAATGGTTGAGTACCAATGTCAGTCTACAGGAAGATATTGGGAGATTTTGATAGGTAAAAGGAATAGTGTGAGGTGAAGAGTAGGTGGGAGAGGGAGACTACTGCAATAGGAATCAGGGCTTGAGCTAAGCCAGCATAAGTATGAATGGAGAGAGGTCTGTACGCCTGGTGGGTGAGCCTTCAATAGCAAGAGGGAAGTTGGGAAGAAAGAGGATTTGGAAGGGAAGGTAAGGAGTGCTGAGGTGAGTCAGAACCTAAAAGGGAGAATCAGCCCAAGAAGTCCAAAAGAAGTGATGATGTAATCAGGGTCTGGAGGAATGAAATGAAAAGGGGGAAAAAGAGATCAAGACACATTGGTGGGTGTGTCCTGGATATTAAGCCCTTACGCAAATGACAGACCTACAGGGACCAGAGGCAGGTGAGAAAAGGGTAAAGAAAATCTAGAGCAAAGTTAAAAATCCTACAGCCTTTCTTGCCTATCAACCTAGTATAACATCCTTTCAGATGAAGCCTCAGGATTTCTGATTAGTGAGCAGCATCTATTTCACCGTCATTCCATATACATTTATTAAGCACCTAATCTGTGCAAAGCACTGTGTTATGGACAAAGGTTGCACAAATGAATAGTGTTGGACTTGGAATCAGGAAGACCACAGTTTGAATTTTGCTTCATAAACTTACTAGCTATGTAATTTTAGGCAAGTCTTTTTAATCTGGAGCCTCAGTTTCCTCACCCGTAAAAAAGAATGCTAGCATCAATTTCACAGGGCTGTTGTGAGGCTCAAATGAGATGATGCACATACTTTGCAAATCTTTAAGTAGTATATAAATGGCAGATACTATTATTATTAGACAAGAAGTAGACCTTGTCCTTATGGAGTTTACAATTTAATTGTGAATAAGACATCATTTCTTACAAACTTCTGGATGGCTCCTCTAGGAAGGAGCCACAATCTGACCCTGGGTAAGGGCCTGCCAGAGCTAGTCCTTTGGGCACAGGGTCATCTTCATACCAGGAGAGAAAAGAAAAGATACAAGATGGGCGGGTATTCTTTTGTATATTCTTATATACTTATACAGTGAGCGAGCCTAGACCCTCTTCTAAGACAGGTGCTTCTGTGTGCTTCTCCTGGAGATAATCAGAGGAAAGGAGAAGGGGGAAAGGTTGGGCACCTAGAAAATAATCTTATAAAGACCAAGGAGTCCTGGAGGGTAGAAAGGGGGATTAGAAGGGAAAAGGCATCAGTTTGAAACAAGAAGACTCCTTAGAGACAATCTAGTTTAGTCCCTTGCATTTTGCTGACCAAGAAATGGACGTCCTGAAAACTAACAAGAGACATTTAGGCAGCACTTTGTCAGTACCCAGGAACACACCTAGGCCCTGGGGCTGGACTCCAAGGTGACCTCAAACACTTTCTGCCCACCTCCAAGGTCCCTGCTAGGTCCAAATCTGGGATCCTCTTTAACTCTCACAAACGTTCTATCCATAACCTCATCTGTTCCTTACACCAATACATAGGGTGCTTGACAGAAGTGAGTATTTAATATTTATTGAAGTGAATCAGGATATCCTTGAGTCCATTTGGCAGATGAGAAGACTAAGGATCAGGGCTACTTAAATGGCCCATGCTAGGTGGCACAATCTCAGGATAGAGGAACGGGTCGTGAAGACCTGAGTTCAAATCCTGACTGTTTCCTCGTCTGTGAAATAAGGGGAATACCACGGGATCAAAATAGAATGCATACAGAGTAGGAGCTAGGGAGGATCCAGAATCCTGACCAGGACCAGTCACACAGGCTCCCTCTCGGCCCAGCTCGGGCCCCGCCCCACCACTGGAGCCCACCCTGCTCAAGCCACTCTCTTCCCACGGAAACCCGGTCCTTACCGACCCAGGCCCCGCCTCTTCCGCGTAGGCCCGCCCCAGGCCCCCTCCAGTCCCTGCTTAGGCTACTCCCTCTCCCGCTCAGGTCCCGCCCCTACCGACCCAGGCCCATCCTCTTCTCCAATCGCTCGCTCCAAGGCTAGGGGGGAGGGGCGGAGGCTCACACCAACTCCCCAGGAGAGAAGCGCCGGGCAAGAAGCCCGAGGCCAGTAGCATCGTGCACGCGGCGGGAAAGCGGCCTCGTTCCGCCCGGGGCGGTCTAGGAGCTCTCACTCGGCGAGGCGAGAGGCCGCGCCCCTCCACCACCTCTCCCCACCTCCGGCCTTAATGGCTCGACCCGGCCCGCCCCTGAGGCGGGACAAGAGGGTCCAACCGCCGCTGCCCCCTTACCAGCTCCTTGGGAGGCTTCTCTTGCGTCTTTCCAAAGAGCCCCATTGCGTACGCCACGTTTCCGACCCCTTACGCCTTCCTGTCACGGGCGCCGCGGCCGCCTGGGTGGGGCCCCCGGGACGGGGGCCAAGGAGCCGGTTCCAGAAGGAGGAAGCGGCGGAGGCGGCGGCGACTAAGAGAGCTGGGCGCAGGCGCGCAGCGCAGGCGCAAAAAAGAGTTGCGTGGCTAAGGGGCGGGGTCCTATCAAAGGCTTTTCCCCTGACCCCTGCGATTGTCTTGCGCATGCGCAAATGCGTTACGCCTCGGGGCTATAGACTGGGCAAAAACTAGAACTGCAAAAGAGCGGGAGGGCAGTCTGGCAGAAAATAGAGCTAGAGCGGCAACTTCCACCCTAGCCAGAGATGTTGTTCAGCGTTGTCCCTTTGATTTATTGTCTGATTGTCTAGATGTAAGAATGTAATGGAGAGAAGGGCAGTTATACCGAAAGATGGAATCTACTGATTTACCCAGAGAACTGACGGTTAAGCATTTTGCCAGCATTTTACCTTAATATCATATTAAACTTCAAATAGATGTGTAATCTGAATATGATACTGATAGTTAACCTTTGTTATAGCACTTTACAGTCTACACTCACAACACCTCGGGGCCATTATTATCTCCATCCCTTAAATGAGAGCGATAACAGCATCTCTTTTCTGCGTTGTCAAATGATTTAAATGATAGAATATTTGTAAATTGCTTAGCACAATGCCTGAGACACAGAAAACAATATCTTTTATTCATTCCTTCCTCCTTTTCCCTCCCTTCTTTCCTCCCTTCCTTCATTATCAATGCTGAAATTTTTCTTTAAAGGCTTAGTCCTTTGAAGATTAGAACTGCAAATTCAAGAGATCCATCAGCTGCAATCTCCCGGATATCAGATCGGGGCTAAAGACTCAAAATGCTGATTTGACTTTTTGGTGACTGGAGTACAAAATGAAGAGAACCAGGGACTCTCCAATGCTTGCTTAGTAGAAAGGGATGGGCACCTCAGGGAAGAGAGCATCACTCAGGTGAATCTACTTGAAGTTTCTTCAATTCATATTCTGTTGAATATCCTTTTCTTGTCATAACTAAATAAATCTACTTTTTTAAAACTCTTGATTGACCTAGCAGTGTCTACTTTTATTCTAATATCAAGCATAAACTACAAGGATATTGGCCTAAATCAAGCCCAGTAAAACAACACCCATATCCTACCTCTCTCTGGGCTGATTCACTTGGTCTCCTTTGTAATTAGCATTTAATGGGAGGAAACTAAACTGATTGAGAATAAGCTAATAGTGGCTTTCCCCTTAAGAGTAACCAGGAAAAATGGCTTTATTCTAATTCCCTTAAAGAACTTAAAGAACACCATAACTTCTACTCAGATTTCTGAAGTGTTTTTATGTGTATATGTGTATCTATGTAGATACACAAATAGATCTATAAATCTCTATTTACTGTTTCTGACTCTGTTTATTTGTATGCTACCACCCTGATGTGTGCATGTTGTTTCCCTATTCAAATGGCTCTTTGACAATGTATAGGGCAGGGTATGCCCCAGAGACAGAGTTTTGCTCTTTAAGGCTTAGGTAACAGTACCATATTTATGTCATAAAAAAAAAAAAATTAGTAGGATTCCTTCTCTGCTTATTTTCCCCAAATAGTTTATATAGTATTGGGATTAATTGTTCTTTAAATGTCTGATCGAATCAGAACATCAGACTTGAGAGTCCATCTGGCCCTGTGGATTTTTCCTTAGGGAGTTCACTGATGGCGTATTCAATTTCATTTTCTGAGATGGGAATACTTAAGCATTCTATTTCCTCTTTTGCTAATCTAGGCAATTTATATTTTTGTAACTAACTCATTTCACTTATATTTTCAAATTTATTGGCATATGGGCAAAAAAGCTCCTAATGATTGTTCTTCATTGGTGGAAATTTCTCCTTTCCTTTTTCATATTCCATTTTGATTATTTGATTTTCTTCTTTCCATTTTTAAATGAAATTAACCAGTTCTCTGACTGCTTTATTTATTTATTTATTTTGATAGGACCACCTCTTAGTCTTACTTATTACTTCAATGGTTCTCTTACTTTCAATTTTATTAATTTCTCCTTTCATTTTTAAGGATTTTAAATTTAGTCTCTAATTAGGGATTTTTAATTTGTTTTTTCCCTAGTTTTTAAATTGTATGTACAATTTATTGATGTACTTTCCCCATTTTTTATTGATATAAGCATTTAGAGATATAAATTTTCCACTAAGTATTGCTTTGGCTGTATCCTATAAATTTTGATATGTAGTCTCCTCATTGTCATTCTCATTAATGAAATTATTGTTTCTATAATGTATTCTTTGACCCACACCTTTTTAAGCATTAGATTATTTCATTTCCAATTAATTTTTTTGTCTTCTCATGAACCCTTATTGATTATAATAGTAGTAGTAGTAGTAGTAGTAGTCTCTTGGTGACCGAGAATGACGATTGTCTTTGTGCATTAGCATCTATTGATGTACCCTCATGTGGCTTTGAAGTCCAAAGACTGAGGCTCAAAGTTTGTGGCACATGGGGTATGGGACGCCAGTTGTTACGGGGGGTGTGATTGTGGCCTGGTGTTGGCGTTCATGCACAGCAGCAAGACGTCGACATTGTTCATCTTCAAAGGTGGTGGTGGCATGGTTAATGTGGGTTTGCCAGCTGCTTCTGTTAGAGGCAGCAAGTTCTAGTTGCTTTGGTGTAATGCCAGCCCACTTCAAGTTTGACTTTAGTTGATCCTTGTATCTTTTCTTTGGTCGGCCTTGTTTCCTGAGTCCAGCTGACAGTTCACCATAGAATACCTGTCTTGGTATTCGCTGTGGGTCCATGCGGATGATGTGTCCAGACCATCGTAGCTGGGTTTTGAGGACCATGACTTCGATGCTGGTGGAGTTGGCTCTGTCGAAGACTTCCTGATTGGTGATTTTGTCCTGCCATCAGATCCTCATGATTGACCGTAGAGAGTGTTGGTGGAATTGCTCCAGCTGTTTCATGTGCTTCCGGTACAGTGTCCATGTCTCGCAACTGTACAGGAGCAAGCTGAGGACCACTGCGTTATACACTTTGAGCTTCGTCGCAGTGCTTACACCGCTGTGTTGGAGAACTTTGCAGCACAGCCGCCCAAGTGCCTGGCTGGCCTTTTGGATCCTGGCATTAATCTCGTGGTCTAGGGACCCGTTGTTGGCCATGGTGCTGCCCAGGTACTTGAAAGTGTTGACGTTAGAAAGCTGCGTGCAGTCGATTGTAATGCACGGCTGGTTAGTTGGCCTCTCTGGTGCGGGTTGGAACAGCACCTCTATTTTGCTGAGGCTGATAGTCAGGCCAAACAGTTTTGTTGCTGTAGAGAACCTGTCCACAATGGTTTGGAGATGATTTTCTTGGTGGGCCATGAGAGCACAGTCATCTGCAAAGAGAGCTTCCAGGATGAGTCTCTCTGTTGTCTTTGTTTTTGCAGTCAGGTGGCGAAGGTCAAATAGTGAGCCATTCAGTTGGTATTTGATGTAGACGCCCAGGTCTAGATCCATCACAACATGTCATAATACTTGGGTGAAAAATAGGTTGAATAGTACCGGAGCGAGGACACAGCCTTGTTTCATGCCATTGGAGATGTTGAAGCGATCGGAAGTCTCTCTACCAGATAGGACTTCTCCTGTCATGTTGACATGAAAGAGCTGGATCAGTTTGACGTATTTTGCTGGGCAACCGAGCTTGCTAAGGATCACCCACAATGCGTCCCTGTTCACTGTGTCGAACGCCTTCGTCAGGTCTATGAAGACAATGTAGAGACTCGGGTTCTGCTCAAGGCATTTTTCCTGCATTTGCCTCACCATGAAGACCATGTCGATGGTGCTGTGATCTGGTTGGAAGCCAGATTTTTATTGATTATAAGCCAGATAATTATTGATTATAATATTTATTGTATTATGATCTGAAAAGGATGTTTTTATTATTTCTGCTTTTCTGCATTTGGTTGTAAAGTTTTTATGCCCTAATACATAGTCAATTTTTGTGTAGGAGCAATGTTATGCTAAAAAGAAGGTACATTCCTTTCTATTCCCATTCAATTTTCTCCAGAGATTTATTAGTTCTAACTTTTCTAAAATTTTATTCACTTCCTTTACTTTTTTAAAAATTTAATTATCTAGATCTGAAAGGGGGAAGTTGAGGTTCCCCTACTAGTATAGTTTTATAATTTCCTCTTGAAGCTCATTTAATTTCTCCTTTTAAAAATTGGAGGCTATAACATTTGGTGAATATATACATATATATATATATATATATATATATATTTGGTAGTAAAGAAGGTTTCAGCTACAAGTCACATTGAAAGGTCCTCAGGGATTTAGTTTCTGATCATTCTGATTCTGAACTATTTGGCAGGGCATAAAGTGTAAAAATTATGGTTGTACTGAATATTGAGAGTTGGTCATCAAGGATTTAATTACTAAATTCCAATGAATTATTCAAGTCAGAATGGCTTTTATGGTAGTTTATTTACAAATAGAGAGAAGAAATTAAGGAAATGAGAAAGAGAGAGAGAGACAGACAGACAGAGGGACAGAGAGAGATAGACAGACAGATAAACAGACAGACAGACAGACAGACAGACAGACAGACAGACAGACAGACAGACAGAAACAGAGAGAGAGAGAGAGTGCTGCACCAGCCTGGTCTAACCCAGGCAGGAATTCAGAGGCCCCAGCAAGGGAGGAGGGGTAGAGGATTAAAATTAATAAGGCTTCCAGTCACAGAGGCCTCCTCCAAGATGAGGAGCCTCTCCAGAGGCTAGTGTCTCCAGAAAAGTCAAGGAAATGGAGTCAGCCTTTTCACTCACCATGTGACAGTCCAAAAGGAAGCAGTCTGAGATCTCAAGCCCAAGCTCCTCCAGGGTCAAGTTCCAAGGCAAAGTCCCCCTCACAGGAAGTGACCACAAAATTGAAAGGCAGTTCTTTGTGTTACTTCCTGTGCCTTGCGGGTACCTATGGTGGCTTAAACTTGGATTTGGCCTGCCCAGGGGGCAGTCAGTTGCTTCTGATTTGTCACTTGCTAGTACATATGTGTTACAGTCCTTCCTCCCCCACACTTAATCCTTATATGGGGGTGTATACTTTCCTGGTGGCTAAAATTCTAAAGAATAAGTAGGATGGGGTTAATCCCAATTTCACAAGGGCCAAGGACTTTGGTAAGAACTTTTTACTCTGGGTCTTCAGATATGGCAGTGGTACCTGAAGGAGCAGTAATCAGGCTGTATCTCTACAAAGGTTGCTTCCAAGGATGATAATGTTGGGCACTGAGCTGGAAGCATTACCCATTACCATTCTTAAGGCTCCTGGGTTCAGAGTCCTAGGCTCTCTTTTTAGGGTCTGAGGGAAGATGACCTTCAGACCAAGGTGATGATGGTGGTCTGACTTGCTTAGAAACACATTACTGCCTCCTATCTTTCTTTTTGAGGTGTCTTGTTGTAGACAAAAGAAATGCCAAAAAGGACAATTTCAGTGAAACCTAGGAAGACTGGTATGAACTGATGCAGAATGCAATGAGCAGAACCAGGAAAATGACTTTTACAATAATAACGTTGTAAAAACAAAAGCTTTGAATGTCTTAAGCACTCTGATCACCACAATGATCAACCATAATTCCAAAGCACCCATGATGAAGGAACTCTTGCAGAAGAATGATAGATAAACTCAAGAAGCAGAATGAAGCAAATTTTTTTAGACAGTGTGAGAATTTATTTTGACAAACTAGACATAAACTTGTTATCAGTTTAACTTTTTTTAAATTGTGGAGTCTTTGAGAGGTAACAAGAATAAGGGCTCAGTACTTGAAAAGTTAAAGGAAAAATGAAGAAATCATAAGAGAAGCATTAAAGAACTACTCTTGAATAGTGAAAGCCCAGTTGAAATTAGATAGCATAAATCTGTAGCTGACTGTAAGCATGGCTGCATCACTTCCCCCACCACCACCCAAAGGTCTTTGGTTTAGAGGTAGGAGTAGGAGGGAGAACAATAGGGAGAAGCCACAGCTGAGGGTTGGTACAGGGTGAAGGAAAGAACAAGAGAGTATGGGAATCAAGAGGGGTAGATGGTGCATTGTTGAACTGGAGGCAAGACCCTTAAGGAAGAAAACTGAGGACAGGATAAGGTTGTACTATTGGGAGAACAAGGAGAAATGGTGGGACTGGAGGTTGTGTGGGGACAGAGGATAGGTTTAGGAGGAACAAGGCAGAGGGAGGGATGGAAGGAGAGGAAAGTATAATTAGAAGAGAAATTCAGAGTTTAAAATCACAGAAGAGGAGATATGAATGAATGAAATCTAAGGTAGGTGGTTGAGGTAGAGTGGAGATGGAAGCCACCAGAGTTGAAGAAGCTCATGAATTTTGAGGGTGAGGTATCTAAAAAAGGATAGTAACATGGGTAATAAAATCCCCAAGTATTAGAGCAAGCAAAGGTTGCAGTGATGTGGGTGGCTAGAGTTCTGGACCTGGAGTCAGGAAGATCTGAGTTCATAGTTCAGCCTCGGACATTTATACTAGCTGTATGACCCTAGACATCACTGAAACTCTGACTGCCTGAGTTTCTTCATCTGTAAAATGGAGATAATAACAGCACCTATCTCCCAGGATTGTGGTGAGGATCAAGTGAGAGGATATTTGTAAAATGCTTTGCAAACCTTAAAACCAGTTATTGTTATCACTATTATGACCCAAGGATTAAATTTATTGAGATGGCAAATCAATTTGGATCATAGCAATGAGGATTTGAACTTTCAAGCTGTTCAGTTTTATTTTAATGACACTGCCTGGGTGTAATTATATTATTTTTTAACCAGAGTATGAATTTTTATTGAGCATATCTAATTTTAGATTTCAAGATTGCTGAAACAAGTACCTCTTTTAATCTTTTCCCCCAAATCACCAGTCAAATGTCAGCTTTGGAAGACAGTTTGATGATGGATGTTCTTCAGGTACCTCCAAGGTAAAACTTTCTTCACATGATATGTCTTTCTCACAGTTACTTGGCACAACTGCTCCCCTCTCCCAGATTCACCTGCAGCCTTTGATACTTTTTCCTCTTTGATATTCTCTTCTCTCTGGGTTTTTGGGGGTACCCCTTTCTTGGTTCTCCTCCTGCCTATCTGACTGCTCTTTCTTTGTCTCCTTTTCTGGATCCTCCTCCAGATCAAGCCTTCTGAATGTGTCCCTCAGGGTTCTGTCCTGGGAGCTCTTCTCTTTCCCCTCTATACTACATTTCACTCAGTGATTTCATCAGCTCTCCCAGATTTAATTATCATCTCTGTGTGGATGATTCCCAAATCTATGTGTCCTGCCTGGGAGAATTTATTTTTTAATATTCTATATTAATTTCTACTTAAGGGTATTGGATTAAGAAGTTGTATGTATTCTGGATCCTGGGTTCCAGGTCAGAGACTGCTTTTTACATTTTCTTTGTCCTTAGAAGTCTCAGTGAAGGTTTTCCTTTTAATAAAATTTGGTCGATAAAAAACGAGACAAGAATTCTCTTTCTGCCTGTATGATGCCCATAACATGGGGATGAGGAAGGGTGAATAGTTGATGGACCACCTTCTAATTAGCTATTTACTAATTAGAGATGTCTTGGAATGTTCAAGGGAGGGCTGAATAATGAGCTCCTAACGTTGTCTATCATTCTGCTTGACAGAGTTTTGGGGTCTTTGATCATTCAAGGGAGCCACTGACCTATATAACTTTGTTGGTTATAATACTAGCCTAATCAATAAATTCATATTCTTATCCCAAAGCAGGCTCCTCTATGTATTCTGCCCATTCTCTCAACTGACCTCCAATCTTACATCTCCAGATGCCTCTCAGATATCCAACTGGATGTCTAGTAGACATCTTAAACTCATCATGTCTGAAACAGAACTCATTAGCTTTCCCCCTAACCCTTCCCCTCTCCTACCTTCCCTAGGACTATAGAAGGCACTATCCTTCTCCCAGTCTTTCAGGCTTACAACCTAGGAGTCATCCTGGACTCCTCACTCTCCCCCCATATCCAAGCTGTTGTCAAAGTCTGTTGATTTCACCTCAGCAACATCTTTCCAATATGTCCCCTTCTCCCTCTGACACTGTCACTGTAAAGCAGACCCTCATCATCTCACACTTGAACTACTGCAATAGGTGGGGGTTGGGGGGGCAGGGGTCCTGCCTGCCTCAAGTCTCTCCCCACTTCAGTCCGGTCTCCAGTCAGACACTAAGGCGATTTTCCTGAAGCTCAGGACTAATTGTGTCATTCTCCTATTTAATAGATTCTGGTGGCTTCCTGTTACCTGGGAGATCAAATATGAAATCTTCTCCTTGTCATTCAAAGCCCAGCACCCTCTTCTACCTTCCCCACCTTCTAACAGCTTCTTCCCTGACAGGGGCCCTTTGATCCAGTGATTCTGAGCCCCTGGAGGTTCCGTGAGCAAGACCTTGGCTCTGAGTAGTCCATCTCACTGATCCATGCCTGGAACACTCTTCCTTCTCCTCTCTAAATACTGGGTTCTTTTAAGTCCCATCCATCTCCCATCTCCCATCTTCTACAGGGAGTCTTCCCTATCTTCTCTTAATTCCAGTAACTTCCCTCCACTAGTTATTTCTTCTTTGTCCTACAAACAGGCATACATCTGTTTGCCTGTTGTCTCCCCCATTAGATTGTAAGCTCCTTGAGGGCAGGGACTGTTTTTGCCTCCTTTTGTATTCCCAGCACTTAGCATAGTGGCTGGCACATCATAAGGGCTTCATAAATGTTGATTGATTGAATGATTGACTCCACAGACCACAACTATCTTCCCTAGTCACTGCTCCCCCTGTATATGTCATTTCTCTCATTAAAAATTAAGCTCCTTGGGGCATCTAAGTGGTTCAGTGAATAGAAAGCCAGACCTGGAGACAGGAGGTCCTGGATTCAAATTTGGTCTCAGATACTTCCTAGCTGTGCAATCTTGGGCAAGTCACTTAATTCCAATGGCCTTTCCCTTACTGTTCCTCTGCCCTGGAACTGATTTAGTATTGATTCTTTTTTTTTTAGTTGAAAAGACTTTTATTTTTTATTTTTATTTATTTAATTTTTATTTATTTTTATTTTTCCATGGTTACATAATTCATGGTAACCCCCCTTCCCTCTTCTCCTTCCCTCTGACTTTCTCCTCCCCCCCCCCAAAGATGACAAGCAGTTCTGCTGGGTTATACGAGTATCATTGCTCAAAACCTCATTTCCATATTATTAATATTTGCAGTAGAGTGATCATTTAGTCTACATCCCCAATCATATCCCCATTGACCCATGTGATCAAGCAGTTGTTTTTCTTCTGTGTTTCCGCTCCCACAGTTCTTTCTCTGGATTTGGAGAGTGTTCTTTCTCATAGATCCCTCAGAATTGTCCTAAATTATTGCATTGCTGCTAGTAGAGAAGTCCATTACATTTGATTGCGCCATAATATATCAGTCTCTGTTTTAGTATTGATTCTAAGGTAGAAGATAAGGGTATAAAAACAAAAAAAGGAAGATGTAAGCTCCTTGAGGTCACAGACTATTTCATTTTTGTCTTTATATCCCCAGTGTCTAGCACATAATAGGAAATGATAATAATTTTTAACATTCAAAAATAATAAATAGCATTAAGATTTGCAAAGTTCTTTACAAATATTCTCATTTTATTCTTACAAAGGTCTGGGAGATAGGTGCTGTTATATCATTCCTCATTTTACAGATGAGGAAATGGAGGCAGATAGTCCTTCAGAGACTTACCCAGGGACTTGCAGCTAGAAAATGTCTGTGGTCATATTTGAACTCAAGTCTTTGGTACTCCAGGTCTAGCTTTTATCTACTGCAATCATTCATTCATGGAATCTCTTGTCCAGAGTCTATATAGAGTTGAGTGGTAATCCTAGAGAAGTGCATAGAATGTTCCTAGACTTGAAGATGGGAAATCTCCATATTCTGTCTCAGGTATTTATTAGCTATGTCCTTGGCAAGTCACTTAATTTCTCTGTGCCTCAATTTCTTCATCTATAAAAAGAAGAGGTTGGATTCAATGGCCTTTAAAGTCCATATAGGGATTTAGAGGGAGGGAGTAGACATTTATGTAGCACCTACTATGTGCCAGGCATTGTGTTAAGCATTTTACAATTATGATCTTATCTGATCCTCACAACAATCCTGGGAGATAGTTGCTATCATTATCCTAATTTTACAATTGAGGAAACTGAGGCAAACAGTGGTTAAGTGACATGCCCAGGGACATAGAGCTCACAATCCTCTGAGACATCCTTGTGTTAAAGATAAAATGAAGGACCTGGAGCCAAGAAAGACCTGGGTTTGAATTGTGCTTCTGACACTATATTCTCTCTGTGCCTCAGTTTCTCTACCAGTATAAAGAAGAAAGTATTAATAGTAGGACCTGTCTCCCAAGGTGGCTTTGAGGATCAGACCCTTTATGTGTATCAAGCACGTTGCAAATATTCCCTGCCATATAAACATCTTCCATCATTATTTTAGTTCATCTGTGTTGGACAATGAACTGGCCCAGAATTGAATAGGAGGAAGGGAGGGGGCAGGTTTACATTTCAGAAACTTTGTGGGACTTTCAACAGTTTGTTCCAAGCTTTTGCCTAAAACAAAAACTGATCTTTTCAACATCAATTGTCTCCAGGAAAGTCATGGAATGCCGGTGCTCTGGCAAGTCATCATGGCACCTTCCCTTTGGCTGTAGTGGGTGAGACTGAAGTCAAAGTCAAGAGTCTTTGTCTTATATTTCCTGCCAGAAACCAAGCTGACCAGGTGCCTGCTCTCTCTCTCTCCACTAAGTACGCACCCCTCTTGGCCGGCCCTCAGCGTCCAGTTAGCAGAAGAGTACAGGACTTGGAATCCCAAATCTGAAATTCTCTTCCCGGCTCTTGCCACGTATTCCCCGGGGAAGCTCGGAAAGTTCCTGCATTTCTCTGGGCTTTAGTTCCTTTGTCTGTAAAGTGAAAATGAGTTCAACATGGTAGCAGGCATTTATCAAAGACTTCCTTTGTGCCAGGCATGATGCTAAGAACTGGGGATAGAAGAAAAGGGGAAAAACAACCTCAGTCTAATGAGGAGACAAGCCGACAACCGACTACCAAAAGATATATACGGGGTGAAGTGGAGATGATCTCAGGGGGAAGACACTAGGATCAAGGAAGCCCATGGTAGGATTCTGGCAGAAGGCAGAGGAAAGGTTTATACTCCTTTTCTTGCTATATCATGGGAGCAAATATCCCTTTGGAAAAACTAATTCACGTTATTTGGATTATTGGAATTCGAATGTTAATTACTGGTGGTTACAAATGAGAATGCAACAGATTGGGGCATTAGAGAAAGATTCCCCTGACCCTTCCGAGAGGGTAGGCACTTTCTTTTTCTTTTTTAAACCCTCACCTTCCATCTTGGACTCAATACTGTATTGGTTCCAAAGCAGAAGAGTGGTAAAGGCTAGGCAATGGGGGTGAATGACTAGCCCAGGATCACACAGCTGGGAAGTGTCCGGGGCTCGATTTGAACTCAAGACCTCCCATCTCTAGGGCTGGCTCTCAATTCACTGAGCAATCTAGCTCTATTTTTAAAAATTTCACTTTGCTTTTTCTTCTTGCTCTTATGCTCTCCCCAGAAGGTATAGCATCCTTGGTCACATTCTCTAGTTCTGGATACCCCTTCTTTTATGCCTCCAAAGCACTAAACCAGGAGGAAACAGGCATGTCAAAGGATCCCAATTACTGATCTCCAGGCCATTTTGTTGCCACCAAGAGCAGAGTAGAAGAGAATGCCATCATCACTCAACAAACTCTTCTTTTGAGGTTCATTCTGTCCATCTTTATCATATAGTTCAACTCTTTGTCATATTCATTTACCAACCTCCTTTCTTTATCAACTTTCTATTGATATCTAATAACCCCTGACAACTTTATCAACCTCCTACATAATATTAATTACTCATAATGGAATTTACAGCACTGGGCTAAGCATTTCTGTAAATATTATCTCATATGTAGTTTTATATAGTCTTCTTTTTCTGTTCTATAGAAATATTATTGATATTTGTTGAGTTCAAAGTACATTTTATTCATTTTTATTTTCAAATGAAATTTCAAATTCATTTAATAAACTTTAAGAGAAAAATATTTTTGATCCTTATCACACCTCTCAGAAGGACGTCCTATTATTATACCCATTCTACAGGAAACTGAGACAGACAGAGATTAAATGACTTTCATACAGCTAGTACCTGACACTGGATTGGAATTTGAGTCCTCCTGATTCCAGGCCCAGAGATCTATCCATTGTGCCACTGAGCTGCCTCTAAATGAGAAATCCCTAAATTATATGTGACTCCATGCCAGGAAGTTGTCTCCTTTGATAGTTGGATATAGTTAAAGTTGACCAGTGTTGGGCTCTAGCAGACATAGTGAGGGTAGGGAGTGGGAAGAATGAGCAGTAGTGCAAGGGTTATGGCACCATTGGGAGTGGCAGCCCTAAGGCCACAGGAAGGAGTAGGGTCATCACGAAGGGGAAATATACCTGCTGAGGAGATGTCAAGTTACCATCTTCATCCTTGGAGAAAGCCCCAGTCACCAGGCTCCAGAAGGCTCAAGCATTGAGTGAAAAACAGATGAATATCATTAATTCCCTGCAATCTTTTTTTCCTTCAGTTACATATAGAAATACTTTGACAATTATTCTCTGACATTTTAGAATTTTGATTTTCTTTCTCCTCTCCTCCCCTCCACAATTTGGTAAATAGTCGGATGTAGATTATACCCATTCTTTCATGCAATATGCATATTTCCATATTGCTCATGTCATAAGAGAAGACACATATCACACATACAATAAAAAACGTATGAAGGAAATAAAGTGAAGATAGCTTGCTTTGATCTGCACTCAGATTCCAATAGTTCCTTCTTTGACTTTGGATAGTATTTTCATTGAGTCCCTTCTAGTTATCTTGGAGATTTGCTTTGCTGATAAAAGGTTGGTCCTTCACAATTGATCGTTGTATAATATTTCTGTTACTGTCTACATTGTTCTCTTGGTTCTGCTCACTTCACTTTGCATCAGTTCATAGAAATCTTTCCAGGATTTTCTAAACTCATCCTGTTCATCTTTTGTTACAGAACAATAGTATTCCATTCCAACCATATACCACAACTTGTTTATCCCTTCCCCAAGTGATGGAGAGAGAGTCCCTCAGTTTCCAATTCTTTGCCACTACAAAAAGAGCTGCTAAAATATTTTTGTACTGTAGGTCCTTTCCCCTACACTCCCAGCAGCAGTATTGCTGAATTCCCTGCCTGTCTTAAGGATAAACTGTTCTTAGCACTGCCTGCAAGCTGTGGGCTCTGTCTTTCTCCACTGACTAACAGGATAGCAGGAATCAGCATTCCATCCTCTTGCCTGCCAAGCTGCACAGATAGCACTAAATGAGCAGGAATTCTAGCTCTTCCTTCCTGCCAAACACAGCAAGCATTTCACATTCTCAATCACCCCACCATATGTTCCCTGAGCTTATCCTGACACATTTTGGAAAGGTTTGTATGCATTTTTCCCATCCTCCAAAGAAAAACACCTTCAAAGCCTTAAAATAGATGCATGTGTTTTCAAGGACTAATTTAGCAGTGGAATGACAATTGGACCCCCCACTCCAAAAGCAAGAGAGGGGTGAGGAATCATTCCTTACCTATAGCCCCTAGTTTATCCTTTTTCACCCAATTTTTATGTGCATCCCAGCCCCTAACTGTTTCTAGATTACCAAGGAAATGAACAACAATTTCATATTGATACGGAAGTATGTTGAGGCCCCATTTTGTTTTTTCTTTAAGCTACGTATGACAAAATAATATTAGGATAATACTTTAGTCTAATGTGGAGGCAGCTAGGTATCATAGTGGATAGAATGCCAGGCTTAGATCAGGAAGATTTGAGATCAATTTCAGTCATAGACCATTACTAATTAGCTGTGTGACTCTGGGAGAATTACTTAAACTGATTGCCTCAGTTGCCTCATCTATAAAATGGGGATTATATCAATACCTACATCTCAGGGTTATTGTGAAGATCAAGTGAGATATTTGTAAAGCACTTAGTGCAGTGCCTTATACACAGTAGGTGTCTTAGCCATGCTTATTTTCTTCCTCTTAATCTTAAGAGAAATTGATATGGAAATACATAAAGATTAGTTGGTAGGTACTACTAGCAATTATACTCATCAACAAGAAGAAATTTATCATATGCTCAGTTTATCATGTGCTTGGTTCAATGGTATCTAAATGTGAGCCACGAATAGAATCTTTCAGAATTCTTACGTAGTCTTTAGTCATATTAACAAGAAAGATATAAGTGAAATTTTACAGGAGTCCAAAGGAGAAGCAAAGGCTTACATTTCAAAAATAAATGTATGAATTTTACATCAGACAAACAGAGAAGAAAGAGGTTTATAATTGAAGACTGTAGAAGAGTGATATCAGCTAAAATAGTAGCCCGATCAGCAAATAGATTTGTACTTGGGTCTCTTGCTTATGTGAGATAATTTCCTATACTTTTCCTTTCCCTTCCCCTACTACTCCCCAATGTATACCTCTTCTCTCTTTTGACCTTGTCTAATTGGATTCTCTTCCATGTCCCTAGATCATGATAAGAATCATCTTCAGGAAGGCAAGGAATTTATCCTGTAGTCCTTGATCATTGCTCATTTATGTTTGCCTTTTTATTATTTTCTCCTCTCCTATATTTGAACTTCAAAGTTTCTCCATAGCTCTGGTCTTTTCATCAGGAATTTGATTGACTGATGGATGACTTCTTGAAATATGGTGTCAAGGCTCTTTTTTTGGGGGGGGGGTTATTACTTTCTGGCAGTCCAGTGATTCTTAAAGGTCAATTGTTTTTGTTATGTGCTACTTTATATTTTCTTCTATTATTTCAGTCCTTTGACTTTGTTTTAATATTTCTTGTTGTCTCATGGAGTCATTGGTTTCTATTTGATCTATTCTAATTTTCAGGGAGTTTGTTGCCTGGGCAAGGTTTTATGCCTCTTGTGCCAAGCTATTAATTCCCCTTTCAGTGCTTTCTTGTATAGCTCTTATTTCTTTTCCAGTTTTTTCCTCTAGCACTCTCATTCCATTAAAATATTAAAAACTCTTGCTTTATCTTTTCCAAGAATTTGATTCAGTTTGTGCCCAAGCTATGTCTTGCTTTGAGGCATTATTTATAGATGTTTTGGAGTCATTCTTTTCTGTGCTTGTGTTTTGAGCATCCCTGCCACCCTAATGGATTGCTATATTGGAATTCTTTTTTCTGTTGGCTCATTCTTCCAACTTACTTCCTGATTTTGGACTTGATATTAGGGCTGAGTTCTATCACACTTCTGGAGGTTGAGTCTAGGCAGATCTTATTGCTGATTTCTTAGGGAATTGAGTGTTGTCTCATTCTTGGATGTCAGGGACAGGTTGGGGATCTGAAAGCTTTTACTGTTCCCAGAATGACCCAATCCAGGGCAAAGACTGATCACTGACTCCCTAATCTGATCTCTGTGAGATCCTGTCTTAGCTTTTTGTCTGAGCATCCATAAAATGCTGTTGAACTCTGCCCCTATCAGCCATCTGGAAAGCTTGGTTGCTGCAGAGCATGTCTCCCCTTTGCCTGGGATTGCCACCTCTGCAGTCTGGGTTTGAATTATACCACTGAGGCAGTTCTTGCAGGTTTCTGAACTTCCTTTCCCTAGAATCCACTCAGGGTCTCCATACTTGGAATACCACTTTCCTGCTTAGGTCCCTGTCTGTGGATCTGTGACCTAGACTAAGAAGTGAGTGACAAAGCTACCACTTGGCATCTATCCTCATCATGTGCCCCAGTGGGAGTTTAGGAGTATTCTGGTAAATGCCTGGGATCAGGGAAGGCAGGTAGCACAGTGGGTAGAGTACCAGGCCTGGAATCAGAGGGATCTGAGTTCAAATCTGACTTTAGACACTTCCTAGTTGGGTGACCCTGGGCAAATCATGTAACCTTTGCTGCTATTCTGTCTTAGAACTGATACAAAGACAGAAGGAAAGGATTTTAAGGCTGGTGATGGATAAAAAGGCCTGGGATCTCCTCTTTTCCTGATATATAGGCTCCCTGTGGGCACTAGAATGCTCCAGTCTTAGAGTGCTCTTGATTTGACCCTCTATCTAATATTCACAGACCTCTATCTTTGTCTTCCTATGCCAAGTTGGGATGAAAAAATGATTCACTGTGACTTTTTCTGGATTTTTCCATTAGGATTTGGTCTGGTGCCTTTCTAGATCACTTTGGAGGATTATATGGAAAGGAGCTCACTGCATTGTTTCCTATCATTCTGCCATCTTGGCTCTGCTCCCATTTCCTAATCATTTTCTAAAGAAAGAGATCTGCTTAGCTCAGGAAAGACTCCTCCCTGAAGGGAATAGGGTAATGGTCAAGCTGGAAGATGAATCTTGGGAGCCAGCAGTAGAAGGGAGACCAAATGAAAAATCATTAGGTAAATGATTCTTTAGGGGGTCTGACATTTTAAGTGACTCTCATTCTGTTTGATGAATGAATACTGCTAACTAAAATTTCTCAAACTCTTCAAGTGTGTTTTATCTAATTATGCAGTTGTGTCTTTGTTTGAGAATACTATAAATTGTAACTTTTTATTTTTATTTTTTTTAAACCCTTACCTTTCATCTTGGAGTCAATACTGTGCATTGGCTCCAAGGCAGAAGAGTGGTAAGGGCTAGGCAATAGGGGTTAAGTGACTTGCCCAGGGTCACACAGCTACGAAGTATCTGAGGCCAGATTTGAACCCAGGACCTCCCATCTCTAGGCCTGGCTTTCAATACACTGAGCACAACCCAGCTGCCCCCTATAAATTGTAACTTTAAGATGGATCAGGCCCAGAAGATTTCCAAAGGTTAACGAAACTGTCCTGATTTGGGCTTTTCTCCCCATAAGCCTAAATGCTTAGAATTATAATAGTTTAATTACTTAATTAATTTTTTATCAATTACATGTAATAAAAAATTTCCACATAAATTTTTCAAAGTTATATGATCCAAATTGTCTCCCTCTCTTCTTCCCTCCCCACCTTCTCAGAGCTGGCAAGCAATTCACTTTGGGTTATACATGTATTATCACACAAACCTATTTCCATATGTAATAGTTTAATTAATAAATTATCTCTGGCTAGCTTGTGCCTGAAATACAAGAGTACAGAATTTTCTTCCATATCGATAAAAATGAATGCTTTTGCAAATGAAACATAATTGAATTCCTGACATAAACCCTGGTCTTACAAAACACAGATATAAGTCATTTTACATAGTAAATGTGTTCCTGAAAATGGCAATCCAAAATGAACGTAGTAGCTGGAGGACACGTTGAATTTTGTCTTCGAGATGCTCCAAGAGTCCCCCACATGAGCATGGCTCATGACACCCACTGATGTGTTTCGGGAAGCCAGAGGGCCGGCACATTTAATCCAAAGAAAACACGTTCAGCAAAAAACGTAGTAAGGAAAGGAGCAATAAATCATTTCCCCCGTAAACTCAAGACACACTCTGCCAAAGGTGTTAAACAGGCATGGTAAAACTTCCAGTGGGCCCAAACTAGATTAAAATGTAATTTGGGGAAGGGTTTAACAAAATAAATAAAAATACAACAGATAATTAAAAAAATTTTAATTTTATTTAATTAATTAATTTAGACAATTTTTCCATGGTTACAGGATTCATGTTCTTTTCCCTTCCCTCCTCCCACCCCTCTACCATAGCCCACAGGCAATTCCAACAACAGATCATTTTAATTTGTGTTTCTCCAGGTCAATATGCATCTGTATTTCTATGTATGATTTTTCTACACCAACATGCACAGAATCAGGGGAAGGAGCATGTGGAGGGGTATATGCAACCTGGAAAATGTGTAGTCATAGATGTGGAAGGGCAACTCAAACTCTGGCAAGGAATGCTTGCCACTATCTTTTGGTGAAGCCATTTCATTACCCCTTTCGGCCTGCTGGCACATCATCTCTTCATGACATGTAGGTGTGGCAAGCCCAGCCCCACTAGGCTTGTGAAGTTGTGGGCTTTCCCTGACTGCTTCTAGTTTCTGGCTTCAATTGAAGTCCTTACAAGAGGAAGCAGAGGATGAAAAGAAGAAAGGGGAGGGAGAGGAGGAAGAGAAAGAGGAGGGAAAAGAGGAGGATGAAGAAAATGATAAGAGAGAGAAAGGAGAAGGAAAAGAAGAGGAAGAGCAGGATGAAAAAGAGAAAGAGAAGAGAAAAGAGGAGGAAGAAAATGATGAGAGAGGAGGAAGAAAATGATAAGAGAGAGAAAGGAGAAGGAAAAGAAGAGGAAGAGCAGGATGAAAAAGAGAAAGAGAAGAGAAAAGAGGAGGAAGAAAATGATGAGAGAGGAGGAAGAAAATGATAAGAGAGAGAAAGGAGAAGGAAAAGAAGAGGAAGAGCAGGATGAAAAGGAGAAAGAGAAGAGAAAAGAGGAGGAAGAAAATGATAAGAGAGAGAAAGGAGAAGGAAAAGAAGAGGAAGAGCAGGATGAAAAAGAGAAAGAGAAGAGAAAAGAGGAGGAAGAAAATGATGAGAGAGGAGGAAGAAAATGATAAGAGAGAGAAAGGAGAAGGAAAAGAAGAGGAAGAGCAGGATGAAAAAGAGAAAGAGAAGAGAAGAGAGGAGGAAGAAAATGATAAGAGAGAGAAAGGAGAAGGAAAAGAAGAGGAAGAGCAGGATGAAAAAGAGAAAGAGAAGAGAAAAGAGGAGGAAGAAAATGATGAGAGAGGAGGAAGAAAATGATAAGAGAGAGAAAGGAGAAGGAAAAGAAGAGGAAGAGCAGGATGAAAAGGAGAAAGAGAAGAGAAAAGAGGAGGAAGAAAATGATGAGGGAGGAGAAAGAAAATGATAAGAGAGAGAAAGGAGAAGGAAAAGAAGAGGAAGAGCAGGATGAAAAGGAGAAAGAGAAGAGAAAAGAGGAGGAAGAAAATGATGAGAGAGGAGGAAGAAAATGATAAGAGAGAAAGGAAGAAGGAGAGGAGGAGGAAGAAGAGAAAGAGGAGGAATGAGTAGACTTCCTTTTGCTTTTTGAACTTAAAGCTCAGATACTTTCCTAGTTCAGTTCTTGTAAAGAGGCAAAGGCTCTAACACACAGAATCATAGGATTAGAGAAAAACCCCAAAACTTTGGCTGGAAGTTTTCTTTCCAAAAGGAGTATGAATGGTTTAGATCACAGAGCAGAGCCACCCCACTTAACTAATGCCTTCAAGTTAAAATTTACTTTCTTTAATGATATTCCCTGGTCACTAAGGTCAATGTCTCTATAAGAATCTTTCTCTGACTTAGGATCAGAAAGATCATGTGGGTCTCTGCTAAATTGTTTCAGTTATCTATTAAGTTGCTACTATATACACACAGATATATGTAGACGCACATAATTCCAAGTTTGTGTATCTGCAGAGTGTCCCAAAAGTCTTAGGGAAGTTTTAAGATTTAATAGCTTAAAACTACACTAGGATTTGGGAATACACACACGTGTGTATACATATATGTAATTGGGGTTTGAAAATTTTTTTATGTAATAAGGGTTTGAGAATTAACTGGTGCATTGATGTCTGTAATTCAGAGGGACAAACAATTCTTTTTTCTTTTTTAATTCTTATTTTCTGTCCTAGTATTACTTCTAAGACAGAAGAGTACTAAAGGCTAGACAACTGGGGTGAAGTAACTTGCTCAGGATCACACAGCTAGGCAGTGTCTGAGGTCAAATTTGAACCCAGGACCTCCCCCTCTCCAGGCCTGGCTCTCTATCCCTGAGCCACCCAGCTGCTCCTCATTCTTTTTTCATCCCTGAAAGTTATTTGGTCTATTCTAATTTTTGAGCCAGTAGGCAAACTTGAATTGCACCTGGAATCTGATTTTTAAAAAATACTCATAGTAAGTGAAAGAATAGACTGAGAAAAAGGAGTGAGGATTATAAGAGTAGAGAAGCAATAGAAGTCAGGGAGACAGTGATGTCAGCTCTGTTTAGGACATGAAGACCTACTGGAGAGAAGCAGCAACATTGGTGCAATGGAGAAAGAAGTGGAGACAGGGTGAGAGAAAGGGAAAGACACAGAGAGAGAAACCGTGAGAGATACAGAGAGAGGTAAGGAGAGAGAGGCAGAGATATAGAGAAAGAGAGACAAAGACACCCAGAGAAATAGGAAAGGAGGGTGAGACAGAGACAGATACAGAGTCAGAGAGAAAAACTGAGCCAGAGAGAAAAGAGAACTGATCTGTGGAAGAGAAGAGAGAGGAAGAGATGAATAATCAACTCCCGGCAGCCATCTTGGAACAAAGAACTGACCAGAGCTTATTATTGTATTCTCCTTCAAGAACTGAGGAAAAGTCCAAAAGGTCTACTCTTTCCTCAGCTTCCTTTCTCCACACTTGTCCACCATCAGGCACTGTTCTATATTCTTTCTCTCTCTCTCTTTTTTTTTTGCATAAGCATTTCCTGTATTTTGCTTTTGCTTCATATACAAAGAAACCCACGTTTTGGCATGCAAACTTACATTATACAGTACTTAGAACATGCTAAGAAAAAGGGGAAAGGAATTTAGAGGGAAATACATAACATTTAGATTTTGGCAGAAAGACAAACATGTGAATGTTAGGACTTTTCCTAATGAGGGGTTCTGGGCTATTAGGATTGTATTAATAACTACCAGTTATAAACTATGTAATAGCAGAATCCCATGGGGTTGCCCCAGCCTATAAATGAGCTAATTGTTAAAATCAGGAATAAAGCACCAGGAGAGAAAAAGGGTTATGGAGAAGGTCACCCCCCAGGGAGGAGATGAATGAGGTCTGGGAGGAATCAGCTCCACTCTTTTTTCAGAACAGTAGAAAGTATCAGGTGCCAGCCAGCCAATCCTCCCCTCTACGGTGAAACCCATCAGTGCTACTAAGATTCAGCCATCAAGAAACTTCCCTTGTACTAGATTTTTCAAATTAAAAAAAAATTCCCAATGATATTAAATTTAATAAAAAATATTAAAAAATAAAAATTTAAAATAATCTCCATTTATCTTCAGAGTGTAATGAGGAAAAATTGTAATAATTGCTATCTTCTTTCTTTTTCTCTACTTCCACTTTCTTTATCAGTCTTTATTCTTGTTCTCATTTTTGGCTTTGGGAAGGAAGTAGACAACGAGAGGAGAGAAGAAAAGAAAACAAGGAAAGTGAAGGCAAAATGGATATTCTCTGGCACTTTGTACTTAAAAGTAAAATCAGATTTAAAGAACCCTTCTAAATCCTTAAACTCCAGTATAGCTTCATCTTTGTCTTTGGGATCCACTATCACATCTTCCTACCTCTCATATACATTTCCATCGTTTACTTGCTCCAATTCAAATAATTATTAGAAAATTTAACTTTTTTCCTCTTTCTTTCTTTTTCTCTTTCTCTCCTTCCTTCCCTCCTTCCTTCCTTCCTTCCTTCCTTCCTTCCTTCCTTCCTTCCTTCCTTCCTTCCTTCCTTCCTTCCTTCCTTCCTTCCTTCCTTCCTTCCTTCCTTCCTTCCTTCCTTCCTTCCTTCCCTCCTTCCTTCCTTCCTTCCCTCCTTCCTTCCTTCCTTCCTTCCTTCCTTCCTTCCTTCCTTCCTTCCTTCCTTCCTTCCTTCCTTCCTTCCTTCCTTCCTTCCTTCCTTCCTTCCTTCCTTCCTTCCTTCCCTCCTTCCTTCCTTCCTTCCTTCCTTCCTTCCTTCCTTCCTTCCTTCCTTCCTTCCTTCCTTCCTTCCTTCCTTCCTTCCTTCCTTCCTTCCCTCCTTCCTTCTCTCCTTCCCTCCTTCCTTCCTTCCTTCCTTCCTTCCTTCCTTCCTTCCTTCCTTCCTTCCTTCCTTCCTTCCTTCCTTCCTTCCTTCCCTCCTTCCTTCTCTCCTTCCCTCCTTCCCTTCTTCCCTCCTTCCTTTCTTCCTTTCTTCCTTCCTTCCTTCCTTCCCTCCTTCCTTCCTTCCTCCCCTCCTTCCCTCCTTCCTTCCTTCCCTCCTTCCTTCCTTCCTTCCTTCCTTCCTTCCTTCCTTCCTTCCTTCCTTCCTTCCTTCCTTCCTTCCTTCCTTCCTTCCCTCCTTCCTTCCTTCCTTCCCTCCTTCCTTCCTTCCTTCCCTCCCTCCTTCCCTCCTTCCTTCCTTCCTTCCTTCCTTCCTTCCTTCCTTCCTTCCTTCCTTCCTTCCTTCCTTCCTTCCTTCCTTCCTTCCCTCCTTCCCTCCTTCCCTCCTTCCTTCTCTCCTTCCCTCCTTCCCTTCTTCCCTCCTTCCTTCCTTCCTTCCCTCCTTCCTTCCTTCCTCCCCTCCTTCCCTCCTTCCTTCCTTCCCTCCTTCCCTCCTTCCCTCCTTCCTTCCTTCCTTCCTTCCTTCCTTCCTTCCTTCCTTCCCTCCTTCCTTCCTTCCTTCCCTCCCTCCTTCCCTCCTTCCTTCCTTCCTTCCTTCCTTCCTTCCCTCCTTCCTTCCTTCCTTCCTTCCTTCCTTCCTTCCTTCCTTCCTTCCTTCCTTCCTTCCTTCCTTCCTTCCTTCCTTCCTTCCTTCCTTCCTTCCTTCCTTCCTTCCTTTCTCCTTTCCTTCCAGAAAAAAAAGGCACAGAGGAGAAGCCAAGGAGAAGCAAAGGACCATTGATTTCATTGATTTGACAATCAGGAAGTTACCTGTCATCTTCAGGACTGTATTCTTTATACAATGTTACAGTGGTTAATAGAGGTAATAAAGCATCATTTAAACTCTGTTGACTAATCTTCTGGATGCTTCATCTTTCCTGAGTTTCCAAGTTATGAAACTCTTCTTATTCTCCTATCTCTTTAACCACTACACTGTGTCTTTTTGAAGTTTTCTCTTCCCATCCACTTAAGGTGGATGATCCCCAAAAGCAAGTCTCTCTCTCTACATAATCTCCTCTAACAATCTTACTCATTCCTCGATTTCACCTATCATCTCTACTCTGATAACTCCCCAAGCTATAATTCCATCTTTGACTTTCCCTTGGAGCTCCAGTCTCATATTTCCAACTGACTGGAGGACATTTCTACCTGTATGTCTTACCAGTATCTTAAACTCCTTGTTTAGTAATTTCAATAATGTTCAGCTCTTCATGTCCTACTTGGGGGGCTTCTTGGCAAAGATACTGGAATAGTTTGCAATTTTCTTCTTCAGATCATTTTCTATATGAAGAAACTGAGGCAAACAGAGTTAAAGTGACTTGCCCCGAGTCACAAGCTAGGAAGTGTCTGGGATCAGATTTGAACTAAAAAAAATGAGTCTTCCTGACTCAAGCCCAATGCTTTATCCTCTGCGCCACCTAGTTGCCCATCTGAAACTTATCCTGTTACAAAGGGAGATTATCATCTTCCAAAACTTACTCTTCCTGACTTCATAGTTCATATCAGTAACACCATTGTTCACTCAATCTCCCATTCTTGAGTTATCTTGAATGTTCCCCCTCACTTTTCATATTTATTGAGTTTTTAAGCTGGATCAGTTCTTTCTCTTTGCCATCCTCATGGGCACAGCCCTAGAACAGGCCCCCTCTTGCCCAGGCTATTGCAAAGTCCCTTTAATTGTTCTTCCTGTCTCCATTGTTTACGCCATCCAATCCACCTTTCACACCATTGCCAGAGAAACCTTCCTCATTCATGGATTGGTTATGCCCTTATTGCTGCCCAAATAAAATGTAAACTCCTCAGTTGGCATTCAATGCCACATTCTAACTCTCTAGCTTCATCTCATATCAGCCTCCTTACAAAATCTATATACTATATACATTCCAACTGAACTGGACCATTTACCATTCCTTGTAGATTTTCCACTCTTCCTTCTCTTTACGCTTCTGCCAAACCCATTCTTAGGTAGACATAAAACCCCTTTGTTTTTGCCACTGCCCCTTTTTTCACTAAAGAGGTCAAACTTTGGGCACAAAATTGTGGCTATTATTCACGTAAAGTAATAAATTAATTTTGTTTGGATTGAATTTTTTGTTATTTGTTATTTGTTTTTGTTATTTGTTAGTGTTGCCCATCCAAAGCTACTTAATTGTGCTAGTGTCTAGTTGATATTCTTTCTTGTCCAGAAGGATACCACAAAAGACTTTGTCAAATTCGATTTCAAATCAATTAATAATAAATTTCAATTAAAAAAAGATGAGGTTAGAGCAGAGGTTTTTTTTTTTTAACTCTTACCTTCTGTCTTGGAATGCAGAAGAGCAGTAAGGGCTGGGCAATAGGGGTGAAGTGACTTGCCCAGGGTCACCCAGCTAGGAAGTGTCTGAGACCAGATTTGAACCCAGGGCCTCCTGTCTCTAGGCCTGGTTCTCAATCCACTGAGCCACCCAGCTGACCCCCAAGCAGAGATTCTTATCCTTGTTCATGTTCTGGGTCTCCTTGGCAATCTGGTGAACCCTACAGATTCCTTCTCGGTGATCATGTTTTTAAGTAATTGAAGAAAATAAGCTAAATTTTAGTGAGAGGTTAAGGAAAATTAAGATGTATGTTTTTCTCATCCAGGTTCATGATCCCCCCCCCCCCCCCAGACTTAAGAGCCCTTGCTTTACAGGGAGGGGATTGAGATCGGTGAGCTCTTTTCCAATTCTAGGCTCCTATTTCTGCAGTTCTTACATAAGGGGACTCTGATGAATGCTAGCAGCCTTCTCCCCAGAGCTGCCTTTATTCACGTTGACATAAAAGCTGTCTGTGGTGCTCTGGTGCATCGCCTCCATCCTTTCCACGGTCTTATAAATCAACAGGTTCTGGGGAGATCGCTGTGTTTCTGCTGACGGAGGAGCAAATCTTTGGCTGGGAGACAGAAAGAGCCACTCCCAAATCTTTATGTTTTTCCAGTCTGGAATAGGCACCAGATGAAAGGCTGGCATGTAAAAGGATCAGGCAGATTGCATTTTGGGAGAGACCTTGGAACTTCAATAAGTAGCACCTGACAGTTTTCATCCCAAAGCACCATACTAGATAAACATATCATAGATGGCCAATGAAATGATTGTGGGGGTGGGAGGGGGGTGCCTTGTTTTTTCAGCATCTTTATTCCGGACTAGTACTTCTTCCCAGAAACAGAGACATGGGAGATATCCAAAAAGTCATCCTATTTTTGGGGTGTCTTGGATTTGTTGGGGCAAGATTGCCAGGAAACTGTACACGTGGTCTTCTGTGGGTGCTCAGCCATGGTTCAGAGGGCTTTGAAAATATAGTGGGGCTGAGCTCTTGGGAGAGCCAGCGAATGATAACCACAAGGGTAAAGCATCTACACATAGGTGGAAGGTTTCACAAAGGGACCTCTTATGTTCCTTCCAACTCCCAAACAAGGGCTTTCATTTGCTATGTTAGAACTGAGTTGTTTTGCTTTCCAAATAAGTGTTTTCATATATTTTTTAAAGCCCTTACCTTCTGTCTTAGAATCAACAATCAGTATTGGTTTCAAGGCTGAAGAGCAGTAGGGCATAGGCAGTTGTAGTTAAGTGATTTGCCTAGGGTCATGTAGCTAGGAAACATCTGGTCCAGATTTGAACCCAGGACTTCCAGTCTCTAAGCTTGGTCCTCAATCCAATGAGCCACCTAATACCACCTCATGCCTCTCAGATTAGCCAATATGATAGTAAAGGAAAATAATAAATGTTGGAGGGAATGTGGCAAAATTGGGACACTAATACATTGCTGGTAGAATTGCAAATGGAGGGCAGTTTGGAATTATGCCCAAAGGGCTATAAAAGAATGCATAGCTTTTATCCAGTAATACCAGATCCCAAAGAAATTTAAAAAAAAGGGGGGAAAGGACTTGTTTGTCCCTTGAGCCACTTAAGCTGTGTGAATCTTGAAATTTCTCAGACTTATGAATGTTAAAAATTTCCCCATTGGGGAATTCTCAATTGGAACAATTCCCTTCTGGGAACATTCCACATTTGGATGTGAGAACTATACTTGGATCAGAAATGGGAGGACCTCTACTCCACCCGTACTTAACACTGCTTTAGGAAAAAACTCCTTGCTGAACAATGAGGGTACTTGGGCCCATATTTATAGTGAGGCAAAAAGTTCTTTAAGCCATGCCTATTTTTGCAGGTAATGCAAAGGGGTGCTAAGTACCTATTAAAGGTCAGGCAACTTGTAAACTTGCCAGGAGCAAAGAGGTGAAAACTTATTCAGAAGTTTTTTCTGGTTCAAACTTACTAAAGGGATTAGTCGACCCAGCAGTGTTTTTTCTGATTCAAACTTACTAAAGGGATTAGTCGACCCAGCAGTGTTTTTAGAATGGGTTGTCCTTTGGAAAACATCTACTGTGATTGGTAGATGTGAGGACTTAGGGGAGGTGACATAGGAGAAAACCCCCAATATAAGAAAAAGCAGAATCTCTTATGAGGATCGCTTGAGAAAAATCCTTTTGAGGAAGATCTCTAAGGAGGCTCTGGAGAAGGGAAGCTCTTGGAGGACAATCTCTAAGGAGGTCTCGCTGGAGCTCCTCTGAGGGGACTCTGTCCCTCTGGAGGCTCTGGAGAGAGGCCTTTTGAAACAGTCTCTGGCTGGAAGGCTCTTTGAGGAGGACTCTGGCTGGAACTCTCTCTGAGGAGACTGTCACTAGAATCCTTGCTTAGACAGACCTTGTGGTGAGTGATAAAAGACTGACTGATCTCTCTCTCTTAAGACTCAGGTCTAGGCCATATTGGCTTAAGGCCCTTCATACTTATTTCCTTTTTTTCTCTTTCTCTCTTTTCTTTAATTCCTCATTGTATTATTAATTAAAATCTCTATAAAACCCAGTTGACTTGGGTATATTCATAATTGGGAATATATTCCCTGGCGACCACCTTATATTTGATTTAAAACCAAGACACTGTAGTGAAACATATTTTCTGCGGTCACAAATTTACTCACCCACTCTTATATCTACTATAGTTTATATCTTCAACCATTTTAATTATAACAGTTTATGGCTCCCACTATTTTAAATGTAACAGCTGTCCCCTTCACACCTTTTTTAAATCAATGAAATCCACTAGGGTTGAGGTTGGGCAACAGAGAATGGTGGAGGAAAGTCAAGCTATTCCCACAATCCACTAGGATACTGCTGGAGTGGGGAGGACTATTGGAAAAGTGTTCATTTTGGCTATAGTTAGCATTGGAGGACTCCTGCTGCCTAGATCTCAGCCACTGAAGTCTGAAGCCCACCAGAGGCACTATTTGCCATTTGTGCTACTTCGCTTGAGGTTTTAGGGACCCCCCAAATAAGCAGGGCCGCCATAAATGCTGTAGTTGTTTCCCACATGTATATTCAAGGCCACAAAAATGTGTCTTCATGAAAGCCAAGAAAGAATCCCCAGATAAGTCAGTTGTGCCCCCCATGCTATTTCCACTTGCCTCCTTTGTCCTTTAAATGAACAGATTGAGTTTTCCTATGCACATTTCCACATGAAAAAGGGAAAGCGAAGCTCCCTGGCATCATCATCCAGCTTGTTGGCAGGGAATTCAGCAAAAGGGCCTGCTGTGGATATGGGTTGCGTCTGTCAGGTCTGTTGCAGAGGAAGATGCCGCTTCTCTAGATGGAGACGGGGAGGGAAGGGGCTATGTCAGGGGGGGTGGATTTCCCAGAGGACATGTTGTCTACTTTGAGTAGATCGGCAAACCTCCCAAAGCATCACCTGGCGATGCTGTTCCTATGGAAACGGGATGAAGTTAAGGAAAGAGGGATGCCTTTGGAAGGAGAGGACTCGTGTTCAAAACCCAGCTTGGCCATTGGTACTGGTAGGACCTTTTCTAGAAAAATGACTTAAACCCTCTGGGTCTCAGTGTCCTCATCTTTAAGTAAACTAGGGAATTCTAGCGTGCTTTTTAGCTGCAAATCTACACTCCTTTGAACTGCTATTTGTCACATCTTGTGCTGATAGAAGGAAAGATGGCAAGGACTTCAGAGGTGATTGAATCTTTTTTTGTTTATTTTTTATCCTTAATTTTGGTCTTAGAATCTATTGATTCTAAGGCAGAAGAGCAGCAAGGGTTAGGCAATGGGGGTTAAGTGACTTGCCCAGGGTCACATAGTTAGAATGTGTCAGAGGTCAGATTTGAATCCAGGATTTTTGTCTTCTCTTTATCCATTGAGCCATCTAGGTGGCCCAGGTGATGGAATCTTTTCCTAATGATAGGTGCAGTCATTATTCTGACCATCAATTACAGGACTATGTGGTCAGACAATGATGCCTTCAGGGATATTAGGGGGTGGAGATTTCTCCCCTCTAATCAATCTCTAGAATTTTCTCCTCCCCTGTTTTTAAAAACACTTTATCTGCTTCTTGCTTCAATTTAATCTGACCAGTCCCATGAGTTAGGCAGGCAAAGTGGTCTTATGGTCAAAGTAGGGGGCCTTGACATCGGGGGACACCTGACTCAGACCCTACCTCAGGCTGATTAGCTTTGTGACCATGGATAAATCACTTCCTTCGGAATCTGTTCTCCTTAAAATGTGTCTAGGTGTGGGGGCAGCTGGGTAGCTTAGTGGATTGAGAGTCAAGTCCAGAGTTGGGAGGTCCTAGGTTCATTCAAATCTGGCCTCCGACACTTCCCAGCTGTGTGACCCTGGGCAAGTCACTTGACCCCTATTGCCTAGCCCTAACCACTCTTCTGCCTTAGAACCAATACACAGTATTGACTCCAAGATGGAAGGTGAGGGTTTAAAAAAAATGTGTCTAGGTGCAAATACTAATAATATGGAAATAGGTCTGGATCAATGATACAAAATTCAGTGAAATTACGTGTCAGCTGGGGGGGAGGGAAAGAACATGAATCATGTAACTATGGAAAAATATTCTAAATTAATTAAACTTAAAAAAATTGTGTCTAGGAGGGGGCAATTGAGTGACCCAGCAGATTGAGCGAGACCCAGAGATGGGAGGACCTGGGTTCAAATCTGGCCTCAGATACTTCCCATCTGTGTGACCCTGGGAAAGTCACTTAACCCCCATTGCCTAGCCCTTACCACTCTTCTGCCTTAAAATCAATACACAGTATTGATTCTAAGACAAGGGGTTAATAATAATAATAATAATAATAATAATAATAATAATAAAAAATAAAATGTGTCTAGGAAAACCTAGAGCCCTGAATTCAGGGAAGTGTTAAAATCAAATGAAATCAACAGGATGTGATAATATGGTGTCCTCAAGGGTACCAGGGACTTTCAATGCCTTATAGGATAATAGACCGAGAGTGTCTTACAAACCTTTCATGTCTCCGCCAACTAAGAAATCAGCTCATCCTGGGAAAAATGGGGTTTTGATGGTGGTGGTTCAGACCTCATGAAATGGTGGGGAGGATCAAGTGAGATGATAAATGGCTAATTCTTTATAAAGTTTAAAAGGCTAAAAGTCATGTCTAAAGAGTAAATAGGTTCCACCTAAGAGCCTTTCCTAGGAACTGAGCAAGTGAGCTTCCGTGCCTGGCTTGGGGACGCCATTCAGATCTTTTTTACCCACCATTTTCATTTTCTCTGTTTCCAGATACCTGAAAAAAGTACCTGTGGATGACTGAGGTGACCCCATCTATTTAATTCCGTTATCTGTATTTCTACGTTGATTCTATTTTAGGGAGCAGGTACGACTATTTCTGTTTAGTTGTTGTTCAGTCACGTCTGATTCTCCATGACCCATCTGGTCTTTTCTTGGCAAGGATGCTAAAGTGGTTTGCCATTTCCTTCTCCAGCTCATTGATGAGGAAATGGAAGCAAACAGGGTTATGTGACTCGATTAGGGTCACACAGCTAGTGTCAGACTGGATTTTAATTCAGGGAGATGAGTCTTCCTGACTCCAGACATGTCACTCGATCCATGATGTAACTCATCTGCCCAAAAAAGTCTCTATGGAGAAAATAGCAAAGCACTATATAGGTGGCTCAGTGGATAGAGAGCTAAGCCTAGAGATGGGAGGTCCTGGGTTAAAATCTGGCATCAGACACTTCCTAGCTGTGTGACCCTGGGCAAGTCACTTACCCTCAATTGCCTGGTCTTTACCACTCTTCTGTGTACTTAGTATTGATTCTGAGACAAAAGGTAAGGGTTGAAAAAAACCAAAAACCTTTCCCCGCCCTCTGTCCCATTCCAACATATATCTGCACAAAAGAGATTTTAGAAATCAAATCCAGGATTAATTTAAAGCCAAGTGAGTCTCTCAGGTCCCTTCTAGCAGATGTCAGTGTGATTCTATGGCCAATTTGATGGCAGCACAAATAGGATTGGGTTCTTAGGAAATGGCCCATAGACTTGATTAAACAGAGAGAAAGAACATGTAGGAGGGTTCCTCTAGCTGCCTGCCCTAAACATGGGGCATTGCAGAATTTTAATAGCTTAAAAACCACACTAAGACTTTGGGGACTTTGGAATTTTAAAAAGGGCCAAAAATAGAAAATGAAATGTTTAAATGTTATAGAGGGAAAAAAAACTCCAACTTCTGAGACCCCCTGTATAATTCCAGTGAGGGAGGCAACATGGTAGCCACCTTTAAAAGGAGGGAGGCTCCGAGTTCAAATCCCATCGTTGACTAACAAGGTGTCCTGACTTCTTTGATTGCTTTGTTCATTCACACATTCAAGAAGCATCATTCCCTTGGAATGCAAAGCCAAAGCCAAAACAATTCCCTTCTTCAAGGAACTTCCATTCTACTGGAGGGGTGAGATGGGGATGAATGAGAAAAGGAACAAGACATAAAAGCAGCAATCAACATGATGCATGCTAAGGAGATATTTTGGGCAGCTAGATTATATCCTCTTTTGTAGTGCTCTAGTAAGAGAAATGTATGGAAAGGTTAGATTGGAGAGAAACTCTACAGAGCCTTGAATGCCAGGCTAAGGACTCTAAATTTTGTTTTGCATGGCATTTGAAATGCTATGAACTTCAAAGTTGTGTTGACCATGGCCATAAACTCGGAGAGCCCCAAGACTACCACATAGACAATAATTAATATTTATAGAGCCACGTAGCTCAGAGAAAGACACTAATATCACTTGGGTTTTGCAGATGACAAAACTAAGGTTAAATGATGTCCCCAGGGTCATGCACCTAGGAAGTGTCCAAGACAGGATTTGAATCCTGCCTCTTCCTGACGCAGGGTCTACGGGGCCAGCTCAGGTACATCTTAGTGTTATCCAAGTTTAAAACAAATTAAGTGTCTTGAAGGAGCACAAATAGCCTGTGAAAGAATCACAGATTTGTCATTTTTTTAAACTCCTTACCCTTTCTATTTTAGAATCAATACCGTGTATTGGTTCCAAGGTAGGGGAGTGGAACGATTAGGTGATTGAGGTTAAGTGACTTGTCTACAGTCACATAACTAGAAAGTTGTCTGAGACCAGATTTGAATCCAGGATCTCCTATCTTTAGACCTGTCTCTCTATCCATTGAGCCGCCTAGCTCTACAGGTCAAAAAAATAAGAACAAGCCTCATTGTAGGAAAAACGAGAGCATGGATGATTGAGGTACTGATAATCCAGAGATCTCAAACCCTTTCGATGTTTCAACTTTTTTTCCCTTCAATAACTTTTAGTTAGAAGCAAACGAAAATAGACTGGAATTTCCATTTTCCCCAGCACAGCCCCTTCTCTGGTAGAGGTTGGAAGCAGGCAAGGAATAAGGGGACCCGAATAACCCCAAAACGAGGCATCTCATTAGCGACCTGAGATGCCTCCAGGTGGCCAAGGGATCTCCAGAGAAGTCAAGCAGCCCAATATGGCTTTGAGGTTGGCCATACTCTTTCTTGTTATTAGCAGGCACCTTCTGGGAGCTGAGACAAATGGGTAAGTGGTGTAGACTCTGGCCAACTGAGAAATTAAAGTGAGTTCTCCACTTAAGAGGATCCTAAGGGTGTCGGAGCTGAAAAGAGTCCTCAAGATCTAGGAGAGCTGAACAACCAACGAACAGTGATTTACTGGAGATCCTTGCAAGGACCTCGGATTGTGGTATGAACAAGAGAAGTGACAGCCTCTGTCTCCCCTGCAGAAGAGAGAGCCTCTCCCTCTCGGGGCAGGCTAAGGTCATCGCCACTGCATGCCGCCATGTACGGAGTGGTAACCAGAGCTCCTTTAGCCCGTGTGGAGGGATTGGAGGAGCCTGAAACGGACTGAAAATGAGCACTTTAACAAAGTGGCATCTGATTCCTTTTAGAGTTCACTCTGTCAATCTTGAACATTCACTTTCAACTCTCCACCCCCAGTAGAATCTGACAAAAGTCTTATTATTTCTCATCCCGACTCGAGCGAAGGGATGACTCAAGCTCCCAGAGAGCCCCGAATCTCAGAGTTGGTATTTTTCCAACAAAGATCAGCTTTGTTCATGTGACATTTCTAGTCTGTTCCATCACTCCAACCCAATGCTACTTCTCCAAAGGGAAAGCTAAGGAGCTGTTTCTTTGAAAGTACTGCGTGGTCCCCCCAAAGCCCATGAGGTACTCTCGTATTATTCATAAGAGGTGGTAATTTCAAGTCCTTTAAAACACCACGCGTGTAATCTTAACATCATCGAGGCACAAATGACCCTGAAAGGGAAGTAGTTCAGCCTATAGGCACCTCGGAGTCAGTGATTAGGATGGAGACAATTCTACCTTCCAGCCGTTTTTACTGAAAACAGGAAAAAAAATTCCATCGTGGGATTCTTTCCTGACAAAACTAGCTTAAACCCAATGGTAACGTGGAATAGCACTATTTCTCAGCCAACCAGACTCCAATGATTTATGCTATTCTTTTGTAAAAGAGACCAAAATTATATTTTATTAGTTTTTACAGATAAATCAAATATTCAGACATCTCTATCTATATGGATTGACTTTATCAAAAATGATTTCATTTTGGAAAGTCTGCAGCCTTCTGGGTTTAAAATAATTTATTTCATAGGTTTTCTTTAAATTTCATGTCTCAGAGATACATTATTCAACCAAAGGTGCTGAACAGAGAGACTGTAAAAAGGGAGGAAACACTGAGGAGAAGCAACTGTCAATTTCATTAGAAGCTGAACCCCAACTTGTCAACTCTTGCCAGGCTGGATTTCCGTCTCACCTTTTTGTGCTTACCAGAGACACCCGCTGCTGCAGTTCCAAGGTGGTAAAGAAAAGTTTGTACGATTAAGTAGGCATTCAGTTGGGACACACAAGGCAACCGAAGGATTCTGTCATGAACGTTAGCATAATGTCTATTTCCGGTCACTGCACTAACATTAAACTAAACTTCAAACCACAAAAACACTGGGACTGACATCGAAAAGGCAGGCCGCCAGAGGGCGGGAGCTTCCGGGGGACGGCGCCGCTGTTAGGAGGGGACGTCGCTGGACAAGGGCTGGTGATGGACGTACGGGGGCTTTTTCTTGTACGAGGGCCACCGGCACACCGGACAGCAGTGCCGGCCCCCGGCCAGCCACATGATGATGCAATTCTGATGGAACACGTGGCCGCAGGGCAAACCCGTCAACACACACGCGTGCTCGAAGTTCTCTAGGCACACCACACACTCGGTGCAGTGCAGCATGTCCGCAGGCCAGGCCAGCCAGTCGGGCTCCCCGTCGTCCCCTGGGTCGTAGGGCCCGGGAGAGCCGCAGCCCCTCGCGTGGGGACCGGCCTGACCGTATCTGTGGGCACAGGCGCAGGCGGCGCTCTCGCGGGTCCCTCCTCGCGGAGGGGGCCGGGCCGTGTCCCGGGGCACAGCGTCGCCATTCTCGCTGTCGTCCGAGTCATTCTCAGGCTCCGGGGACCCCTCCGACGCGTCCTCGTCAGAGGGGGCTCCGAGACGTCGGAAGCGCCACACGGGTAAGTTTCTAATGTAATCTGTCGGGATGAGAGGGTGCAGCCACAGGTCCGGGAAGGCCAAGCGCTCGAGGAACAGGTCGGGGTCTTCGTCCCAGTCGGAGTCGGCGGGGAAGTTCTGGAAGGAGGCGATGGGGTGGAAGAGGTAGCTGGTGTACCAGTCCCACAGGCTCGACAGCCACTCCAGGTTGTTGGCGTTCACTTCGTCGGCGTTGTGGTGGCGGCGCCTCTTCTTCTCGAAGTAGTCGATGAGCAAGCCGTGTCCAAGGTACGTACTGAGGAACAGGGCAGGGTGGGAAGAGTAGAACATCCAGTCCGCCCGGACCCACGAGGCCAGCGTCGTGGTGTTGGAGTAGCGTAACAGCTTCAGGCTATACTCATAGAAGCTGTCCAGGTAAGGGAGCTGCAGGAAGCCCAGCACGGGCAGCCAGGAGATGATGAGGAGGGAGTTATACGTCCCCAGGGTGCTTATGAGGACCACGAAGCGCTTTATGGTGGCGCCCTGCGTGATGAACAGGTCCATCCAGGCCATGAGGTTGACCAGCACCAGGCTCAACACGAATAAGTCATTGACCTCTGGCTGTAAGGAGCGCAAAAAGGCATCCATGGCCCGGAGGGACAGAAACTCCCCCGTGTTGTTTCCGTATCTGTAGATCCCCTCAGGAGTCCTCAGGATGTACGACGGCATACCGTAGACGCCGATGTCGCTCATAGAACTCTGGTTGGGCCAGTTCTCCACGTTGACAAAGACAAACTCTACTCTTCCCGTAAACTTGATGCTGAGCGCCGAGAAGAAGGCGGGGGGCTGGTCCAGACTGGCGAACAGGTAGACCTTCACCCAGTACTGGTCACTCTTGTCCCATTCCTCTTTCAGGCGCCCCGCGCTGTAAATGGTCTTGATGCGGGAAGCGGCGTGGGCGGTGATCCACTTAAAGATATGTTCGGCCTCCATCTTGTGCCCGCTGTATTCTTTGAGCATCACCTTTCCTTTGGAAGTGCTGGTTTGAGGCACAGACATAATGAGGGTCGAGCGTATCCAACCTCGCCTCCGGCAATATCTACAAGAAAGGGACAAACATGAGCCAAGAGTGATGGGCCTCCGAGCTGCACCAGAGGCACGTGGGGAATAAGGAGGGACATCCTATGGCCAGCCGCTCTCCCAGGAACGTCAGCTAGTCCCCAGCACAGTGCCGGCCACGCCACGGGCTTCATAAGTGGCTTTAAACAACCTCAACAAGTGAAGGGCAATCTGGTGTGGCAAAAGTCCAGAGTAAAAAGATGGCTGGGGAGAATGGAGGAGATGGGGCTGAAGGGAGAGTGGAATCTGGAAATGCAAAGGGAAAGATATCTTTTTTTTTTTCCTAACTGTCTTAGGATCAATAATGTGTTCTGGTTCCAAGGCAGAAGAGCTCTAAGGGTTAGGCAATGAGGATTAAGTGATTTGCCCAGGAAATGTCTAAGGCCATCTTTGAACCCTGGATCTCCCATTTCTAGGCCTGGATTTCAATCCACTGAGCCACCAAGCTGTGTCCCCCTAAGAAATTACTGATTCAAAGACAGAATTGGATATGGAAGACTTAGAATCAGGAAATAGGGTTTCAAATCCAAGGTCTGACCTTCACTAGCTCTGTGGATCTGGACAAGCTCCACTTTCCTAATTTTCAAAATAATCATAATGATATTCTTTGTTTTTTTAAAACCCATACCTTCTGTCTTAGAATCAATAATGGGTATTGGTTCCAAGGCAGAAAAGTGGTGAGGGCTAGGCAATGGAGTGACTTGCCCAGGGTCACACAGGTAGGACATGTCGGAGGTCACATTTGAATCCAGGACCTCCCATTTCTAGGTCTGGTATTTTCCACCAAGCTACCTACCTGCCCCCATACCTGCTCTTTTTTTTTTTTTTAAGTACTTTTAGGTCCAGATTCTCACCCTTTCCCCTATATAAAGTCATGTAAGACATGTCCACATCAGCCATGTTGAACAACGACCAAAAAAGAGATACACACAATAAGAAACATAAAGAAAGTAAAAAACTAGACTTGAGTCTGCACTCAGAGCTCCTCGTTCTTCTCTCTGGAGGTGGACAGCACCGTTCATCCTGGATCCTTCGGAGCTCTCAGGGGAGCTAAACCTTTCGCAGATGGTTGGTGCTATGAAACTGCTCTCACTGTGTACTGTTCTGGTTCTGCTCGTTTCCCTCTGTGTCCGTTCACATAAAACCTCCCAGGCTTTTCTGAAACCCGCCCCCTCATTACTTCTTACAGCACAACGGTGTTGTCACATTCACACACCACAATCTGTCGAGCCGTTCTCCAATAATGGGCCTCCCCCAAATTTCTCTATTTTCCCACATCACCCCCAGTATTTGTCATTTTCTCTTTCTGTCATGTCAGCCAGTCTGATGGACGTGAGGTGGCACCTCAGTCACTTTAATGAGCATTCCTCTAATTATTGATTTAGAGCTTTTATTTTTTTTTATGACTATTGATAGTTTTCATTTCTTCTTCAGAAAACTGCCTGCTCATATTCGTTGACCATTTATCAACTGGGGAAGGGCTCTTATTTTTACAAATTTGGTTCAGTTCCCTGTAGATTTGAGAAGTGAGGTCTTTATTTGAGAAATTTGCTACAAAATTTTGTTCCCAGTTTCCTGCTTTCCTGCCAGAGATACCTTTTCTAAAAGGCCAAAGGTTCACCAAGATTACCGTGCTGAAAAATGTAACCCATAGGAAATGACTAAAATGCTTCAGGACCAGTTGGCCTGCTTGCTGGACATCCCATCTCTGGCCTGGAATGCTCTCCTGCCTCATCTTCCCTTCGAGGCTCAGCTCAAGGGTCAATGACCTTCTCGATGCCCCTAGTATCATTCTCATGAGCCTGAAACCAATCTGTCCTCATTCTGCAGGCGCTCTCCATCTGCTCGTCTATGAAGGACTGGGTGGGCAGGGATTATCTACCTTCTTTTATGCCTCCCACACAGAGCAAGCCCTCCATCAATGCTTGTTGCCTGACTGAACTCCACAAACTGAAGTACCTACAGTGAATCGGATGACCACAGAGAAGCATGGGAAGACTTCAGTGAACAGGTGCAAAGGGCAGTGAGCAGAGCCAGGGAAGCGCCGTGCATGAAGGAAACGCGTGATGACACGACAACTGAAACTGGATGTTGTGAGGTTCTGAGAGGACAAACATGGGTCACGCGTCCTATCACTTTTTTCACATCACCTTTATAGGTATTACAGGTGACAAGACAGTAGCATATGATAATGTTGAGGGCTTTTCTGAATCGTTTTCTACAGCTCGAAAACCTCACACTTAAAAAGCACCAAGGAACGGATACTAATTCCTTAAAAGATGTCTAAAAGAAATCCTACTTGATAGCTCATTTTAAAAGACTCTCAAAAAAAAAGGAGGGGGGGAGCTGGGTAGCCCAGTGGATTGAGATTCAGGTCCAGAGACAGGAGGTCCTGGGTTCAAATCTGGCCACAGACACTTCTCAGCTGTGTGATCTTGGGCAAGACACTTGACCCCCATTGTCTAGCCCTGACCAGTCTTCTGCCTTGGAACCAATACAAAGTTCAAAGGTTCTAAGGTAGAAGGTAAGAGTTAAAAAAAAAGTCTCTTGTTGCCTAAAATGCAGAACAAGAAGTTTCTCTGAAAATTCTCACCCCCAAAATAAATGTACAAAAATGGGTTAGCTCAAGGGGAACAGCCCAAATGGATCCTTTCATTTCTTCTGCCTCCCATGAGCAGAGGAGTATCCCGATAAGTATTCTTAGGAAGGAGTCTAGCTAATGCCAGCACTTAGACGCTTGGAAGAGAATCCCTGATCTTAGGATCATGCGATCCTTCCAATTTTATCCCCAAGAGATATTAGAATGGAGTCTAAACCAGGAGGCAGAGATCTTGCCTAAAGGAAGAGAAGAATAAGGATTTTTGGAATCATCCCCTACAGCAGCACAGTGGAGAAGAGCCTCACCAGGAAACCAGGATATGTGCTTTTTTGGTGCATTTTCCTGGAAATCAAGACAATTTCCCCAAATCCCAGGTGTGGGACGATTTTAAGTACAAAACACAGCCCCTAGTGTCCTCAAGCTTACCATCCAATTAGAGAAACAACAAAAACACATAAAATAAGCAGAGAACGAGGCGAGGTCAAGTGGTAAAGCACCAAAAGGAGGGAGGAATGTGGCTCGACCAGGAAGAAAAGTCTCACTCTAACTTCAGCTCTTCTTAAAGGGTTCAAAAAGGCAGGAGTGGGAAGACTATCCCAGGCTAAGAAGTACTCAAAAGAGTCTGAGGAGATCACCTGGACTGGATCAGAGGGTTCAGAGATGGAATGTCAGGGAAGGGAGACTGTGAGCAGCCTCGGAGCTCTGAATGCCAGGCCAAGGACCTCAAACTTTGACGTGGGGGTTACTCCTAAGTCCATTATGAGCCAGTCCAAGGCCCTCATGTAGAAGGGTCACAGGAGTCCGAGGCTTTCAGAGCTATGAGGAACCACTGAAGATGATGAGCGGCGGGGAGATAAAGAACATGGTGTTTCCGGATTATTAAACTGGTCACAGAATGTGTCAGTCCGATGGTATACACATGAAAAATCTGAATTGCTTTCCTAATATTCCAGGGGAGGGAAGGGAAGATCTTGCTTGATTGTGGTGGTTTCAGGGGAAAGACATGGATGCGGCGAGCCTGCCGATGCTTTCTGCCATGGTGTTTTTAAAGAAGCTTCTCTTAAATTTTCCAAAGAAAAAAAGAGATCAAAAGACATGGTCAGTGGAGGCCAGAGCAAGACGTCTGACCTCGTGGGCCTGCAGCGTGCTCATCTCTCTTGTCTGCACCTCACCGCCCACTGGGCTTGATTGGTGAGAGGATGCCCTGGATAACCCCAAAGCATTTGAAGTGACTGAGGGACAGCCAGTCAGCAACAGCCTCAGCTGGGACTATGGGACTGGATCTAAGAAGGTGGCTGGAGCTGGAAAGGCAGCTTCCGGATGCATCAGGAGATAAAGCTCAAAAGGGGGACATTAAAGCTAAATTAAAACTCTGGTCCTTCATTTCCATGGAGTTTACTACTATTTACTGGAATAAGAGAGATGAAAGCCCATCCTCAATCTAGCCGCACGGGCGCTCCTCTCAGGGCTCTCTCTCAGCCCTCGTCCTTTCACCACCGAGTCTTGAACCTTTTAACCTCCCCCTTCCCTTGTGGGTCAATCTCAATCATCTCCAGATCAAGCAGGCAGGCCACAGTCCCCAGAATCGGGTCAGAGCCTAGGGGAGGAGGGGTTCCCCTCACACAGGGTTAAGGGACAGAGAAAAGATCTGAAATGGAAGACTTCATCACTAACAGTCAAAGCAAAAAGGGAGCCCACAGCTCTTATCTTCTGATCAAAGGAACAAGCTTCACCAAAAAAGAACGTCCCAAAGGGATTCTAAATGACCCGGGAGAATCTGCAAAAGGCACAGAAACATTCTTTGGACAGAGATTCCTTGTCTCCGCCTGCAGAAGTGTTAATGGCACCAGGAGAACTGACCGAGCGGCTTAAATAAACCTTATGTGGATTACGGCTTCGTGAGACCTGTAGGGTTTAGATGACCAGAATGGTCTGAAGGGCTCACCTGGGATCACTTGAACAGTTAAAGGTTCCGGTGCGTATTCCAAATCTGGACACCTTTTTCACCATTTTCTCCCAGTGGACTTTCCCCACGAGAGGGCTTCTGTCACTCGCTATGACCTGGAGCCAAAAGGAAAGAGATAGATTTCAGAGTCCAAAATTAGAATCGGGTCCACACTTGAGATGCATTCATTGATCTGAAAACAAGCCATTCTTATCCCCAGAGGCTGGTCCTTATGCCGTGTCATCGTTTCCCCTGAAAATCCCTAGGTGAAAAAACAAAGGGGGAAAAAGCTCTGTTCCTACAGTGTCTTCCCAGAGCTGGGAAGCCAAACGACAGAAAAGACTCCAAAGGCAGGTACTCCATGGAAAGGTTATTCCTTGTTCTAACACAGAAACCATAACTCCTCCTCGGGACAGAAGGTCACTCATTCACTCGTGTGCTGACCAATTCGTGTTGTGACATTCTCAGGGACAGAAGCTGTCTGTAAAAGTTCCAAATTGTCACTCAATTCATCGCAGCCAATTCTCACCCAGGGTTCAAGTCACGGGAAGTGCTGACAGCATTTCCTGATCAAATTTCCAGATGTCTCAATCATGGAGGAAAGAAGTAGAATCTGCCCTGCGGTCCAATGCTCATTAATTGCCTCAAATGGTGGGGATAACAAAGAAATGATCTAAAGAATCATCAATAATGTTGGCTGCTGAGAAGAGGCAATTTTGAAATGTTAAAATGATAAATAATAAAGTGGGTTGAAAGCCCCAATTATCCATAATAATAAAGGATGGCTAATCTTTATTTCTAACTATTCACAGGTTTGCAGCCTGCTCAAATAAAATTCACGGACTAAATTGTGCCTCATTTTTCACAACACCCAACTCGAATTTGGAAGAAAAATGTCTCACTCATCAAGATGATTCTGAAGAAGAATCACTAAAATAGGCTTACATGAGTTCAACTTTTTTTGTCTCAGGACCCCATCATGTCCCATCTGGCTGTTCTCCAGGAATTCCTGATGTCCAGAAACTCGTCAATCTGTCAAATGAATTCACCTAACTCCCCCCTCCTTAGCACAAGATCTGGCCCTCCTCCCACCCTGAGATTGGGGGAGAGGCAGGACAATGGTGAGCCTCTCCCTGATCCCACACAGTTTAAGGAGAGCACGTGGGATATTGACCTCATCATCTCCTGCCCTGATGAACTGGGTTTCATGATGTCCAGAAATCTCACTCTATGAGAATTCATTTTGTATTCCACTCCCACCAATTTGGGTGATTCCCACCCTGGTCTCCAGCATCCGCCCAGCTGGGAACAACCCCCTTCCCTGCTTCCAGAAACATTCGAGCCCTTGCCTTCCCTCATCCTTGTGCACTCCTTGAGGGCAGGGACTGCCTCGTGCCAGGCTCTGTTTCTCCAGAGTTGAGCACAATGCCTGGCACACAGTCAACACGTAAACAAGTTTACTGACTCTGACTCTCTTTACGGTCTAAAAAATTGCTGAACCCTCAAAGAGCTTTTGTTCATGTGGGTTCTATCCGCCAATGTTTGTCAAAGCCTGTTGCCCACAGATCCCTGTTAGGCTTCAGCTTCTGCTCAGATCGAGGCAAAGCCAAACCGTGGGACAGCAGGGATTGTTTGGTCTGACTTTGCGTATTTATTCTAGAGGGTTTGGTTTTCTTTCTCAACCAGAGGAGGAGAGAGGAATAGAAGGGAAGGAGAGAAAAACGCCTGTTCGCTGAAAATGTAAAATGCATTTTACTAGTCATTCTGCCAATGATAATCTGTACTACAGCCTGGCTTCCATCGAGGGTCATCCGCAGGCTACCTATGCCCTTGTCCCAGGCCCGGACTCCTGGGGCACTCCATGAGAGACCACCATCGAGGACACTCAGGACCTCCAGGAACCTCCATCGGCCTCCTTTCCACAGCAATGGCAGGAGCGCCTTGTTAAAATCGGGATGGAAGCCAGGCTGTTCTCGGCATTCTCCCGTCCACACCTGTCAACTAGAGGGTGTCAAACCGCTCCTGGACGAGCCGCTCTGGAAGAAGCCACATTGGCCGGTTCTTGGCGATAACCATCAGCATCCCTCAACGAGGATGCTCTGGACCCGCGCCGAGGATGAAGCCAGGCTCCCCAGCTCCAGTCCCTGTCCATGTCCCACCGCCTGACCACCAGCAGGGGGCCCTGCTTCTGTCCTCGCTGTCACTGGCAGCCTGCCGCCCAGGGGCCCGCTTCTGCCCTCGCCATCACTGGCAGCCTGACCACCGGCACGGCCGCCCAGGGGCCGCTTCTGCCCTCGCCGTCACTGGCCTCCCCGAGGGCGGCCATCTGGGCCCGCTTCTGCCCTCGCCATCACTGGCAGCCTGACCACCGGCACGGCCGCCCGGGGGCCGCTTCTGCCCTCGCAGTCACTGGCAGCCTGACCACCAGCATGGCCGCCCGGGGGCTGCTTCTGCCCTCACCGTCACTGGAAGCCTGACCACCAGCATGGCCGCCCGGGGGCTGCTTCTGCCCTCACCGTCACTGGAAGCCTGCCGCCTGGGGGCTGCTTCTGCCCTCGCTGTCACTGGCAGCCTGACCACTGGCACGGCCGCCCGGGGGCTGCTTCTGCCCTCGCTGTCACTGGCAGCCTGACCACTGGCACGGCCGCCCGGGGGCTGCTTCTGCCCTCGCTGTCACTGGCAGCCTGACCACTGGCACGGCCGCCCGGGGGCTGCTTCTGCCCTCGCTGTCACTGGCAGCCTGACCACCGGCACCGCCGCCCGGGGGCCGCTTCTGCCCTTGCCGTCACTGGCCTCCCCGAGGGCGGCCGCACCGTCTGTGGCGATCGATGCTCCAGGACGTCTCTCTGTGCTCTCTCCCGGTCCAGAGCGGGCTCTCCTGGCAGAGAAAGCCGAAGCCGCTCGCCCACTCTCTCTGCGGGTTCTCTCCTTGGCCTGCCACAAGAATCAGCTCGGCCTGGCCAGACCCAAAGCCAACCGAGCTTCTGGTTGATGTCCTTGGGGAGACCCAGAGAGCTTTGACAGGCCCTCCAGGGGGTGACCTATGAACCTGCCTGCCCGCGAGGCCTCTACGACGGTCTAGCACAGCCTGTGAAGCCCAAAGCATCCCCTCAGTGACAATCTATCAAGTGGCTCCCCAGCTTTGGCTAGAGGCGTCTGAGTGAGGAGGGAGGAGGGAAACATTTATAAAATAGCCACCATGTGCCAGGCACTGTGCTCGGCGCCTTACTCATATCCCACTGGATCTTCACAATCATCCTGTTACTTTCCCCGTGTTACAATGGGAGCCATCGAGGCGGCAGAGGTGAAGTGACTTGCCTAGGAAGTATGAGGCCACATTTGCACCCAGGACCCCCTGACTTCGGGGCTCAGTGTGCCATCCACAGTGCCAGAAGCACCCAACCTCCTGAGACGGCTCGGTCCACTCCTGGAGGGCTCCCATTGGTCACAAGTCTGAATTGACGTCAACCTGTCCAACTCTCCTTCCGTGGCCAAAGAGAACAAATTGAGCCCCGCGTTCACCCCCGAAGTCCTCTTACTACTTCACTACAGCAAGCGTTTCCTCACCCCCAAACGGCTCGGATGGCCAGTGCCAACCTCAGCGGTGCCACAGCCTCCCTAGGCCTGGACACCACGCCTGCCCCTTCTCAGCTGACCCATCCACCCCACGACTGGCTCCAATGGAGCACGTAGCCTGCCAAGCACCCCCCATCTCAGGCTGCAAGGTGGTGCAGTGGGAAGACCCAGGCCCAGATCTGACCTCAGCGACTAGCTGTGTCACTTCATCACTGTCTGCCTCAGTCACCTCATCTGCAAAATAGGGATAACCACAGCACCTACCTCCCAGGGGTGTGGCAAGGATCAAAGGAGATCCTATCTGTAAAAGCACTCGGCGAAGGGCTGGCACAGAGCAGGCGTTCTGGCAACGTTCACGATTCCTCTTATTTGCTTTTCCAGATGAACCTGTGCCTATCCCTGGATTAGAACTTGTAAAGTTCACTTCTTGAACCCAAGGATCAGATGTTACACGTTGCCCTGTGAGCGTCGGTCCCATCTGATCCGGTCCAAAGTTCTGAGCCTCCCCACATCCTTTTCGCCCAGTTCTGCCATCCTCGTTACTCATCCTTCTCAGGGCTCCATCATATTCCAGGCTGTGAGGAGGGGGGCGCAAAGAGGGAAAAGACTGGGGGGGACACAGTTCTGCCAGGAGGCGAAGGCAAAATTCTGAGAGAAAAGAGGAGACTCTGAGCAGAGAGCACAGAGTTGATGCAAATTCTGGATGCAGAACTGAAAGCGCGAAGGAAGACAATGGACGCCTCCATGTCTCCACACACCTGGGGGACCAGGGCTGGTGTCTGCCCTAGAAAAGGGGAGCCTGTGGAGGAGGGGCAGGCGTGGGGACCCGTATGACTTCAGTATGGGCTGAGCCATCTAGGAAACAACGGAAATCCAGGACTAGAACTCTGGGAAGAGGCTGAGGTCAAGAGACGGATTGTCACCTGTACAAACTACGAGAGTTCTGTAGACGAGGCCTCGGAAAAGAGAACATTCATATAGAAGAGGGTGCCAAGGACGGATCCTTGGAACACGGCCCGGTGTGAAGGATGGGAGGAAGATGAAGAGGCAAAGATAAGGAAAGGATGGATCTGGTTTCCCAAATATTAAGGGAGGTGAGGGCAGCCGTACCACGGAGAGCACCACAGTGAAAACCCTGAGATTTTGATGTATTCAGTGAAAGACTCTCTGTTTGTGTAAGTCACATACAAAAATGAAAAGACATGCATCTCCCTGGCTCGTAAGAGAGTCCTGTGGTGTGATCATGACGTTATGTAAGAATGCAACATACATGTTAACACCACATAAATACATACACATGTTACACATAAATACAATGTGAAAAAAAATCTCACGGACTGGGTAAGTACAGAACATATGCGTAAGTGCAAAGCACAAAATTCACACCGATATATACTTTTCTGTGGAAAATTCAAACAGACAGAAATTTCTTATCTGCATGAGTTTGCACAGAAATCAATAACAATGAATTATAGTTGTACATATGTAAATCTGTCTAGATATAACCTATGTACATGTGTAAATACTAATGACCTAACACACTAACTATATTAGAATAATTTATTAATGTTCTAATAACTAACTATGGGGACAGCTTGGAAAAATTGGTTCAAAGTCTTGGGGAAGTAGGGGCAGACAGAAAAACTACTTAAGTATAGAAGTTAGACCACATTAGGATTTTAGGTTAACAATTGCTAGTAATAGAACATTTTACTTAGTTGAATTTAGAGACATTAGGAGGTAAGACGGTTCATATTCAAAATGCTGTTGAGATTGTTTAAAATTGTTACATGATTTGTTATTCTGTTCAAAACTATATTCATGGAAATTCTTTACTTAGCTAAACCATTTTCCTATACCCAAACTTAGCATGGAGTTAGGTAGACAGAATAGCTAAGCTAGATTAGGATTTGTTGTTTTGGGAGGGTAGAGGAATATTTAACATAGTGCAGGGTTAAAAATTAGAGTGTTAGAAATGTAACAATATATGTATCTAAAAGGTAAGTACCATTAATACAAGATGCTGGTTGCATCTTTTTCCAAAGATGAAAAAGGGGGGATTGTGGAGAGAGAAATGGGAAAAGCCTGCAAAAGGCTGGAATAGCTGGGACAGCTGAGCTGTCATTCAAAAGGTGAACATTCTGATTTGGAATGGGACCAGGAGAATTGGTTGGAAGAGGGGGTTCAGACCAACTGAAGTCTGAAGGTTTTTGGCTTAGAAGATAGAAAAGTGAGAATTCTCTTGGCTTCTTGAGACTGAAGCCTGAGGGTGGTCTGTTGGCTTTTGAGACAGACGAAAGACAAAGTCCAGCTCTCTCTCTCCAATTTGCTCTGTCGTGATACAGTGACTGAACTTCCAGACCTGTCAGCCCGTTTTCCCAAACTGAACTATATTCCACCATCCTCCAACCTAAGGCTTATTTTAGGATTAGGGAAACCCCAAACCCTCTTTCCTTCCATTTCCCTATCTTTCTTTTTTCCCCCAATAAATCCCTCACTTAAGTTAGAGAAGAGAAAGAGTATTTTATTTGGAACATCATAAAACTCACCCTGAGTTGATTTAGAGAGACCAATAGGAGAATCAACAGGAAGGGGAGGGAAGAAGGGAGGAAGAAAGAAGATTAATAGCCCTGATCTTTAGTTATCAATTGCCATTCAAATAATCCCTTATTACAGTGGGGAGCCCTGTTCCCAGATCCTTCACCTCCTAAATGGACTTCCCTAAGCAAACAAAAATAAGGACTCTCCTCACATCACCCTCCCTTCCCCCCCACCAAGAACGTTCCTGGTCCTCCCTCACCCAGGGCTCTCTTCCTACTCTCAGAACACACTGAGAATTTAGTTCTTCTGAGACAAGGCTAACCTCCAGTGGGCACAAGGAGAAGGGGAACCTAGACTTCTCAGGGGATAGACTGCCTGATGTACTTTAGACCTGAGGCACTATCTGGGTCAGTGGCTGTTTTCACAGCTGCTCTAAGTTCTTGCACCACTTGATTCAAAATTTGATAAATAAACGGGAGTTTCTGCCATCGTTTTTTGGAAAAAGCAAACTGAGCTTCATCTTTCATGGTCATGGAGACTGGCATGGCCCTCAAGCTAGTGTGTACTTTCTATGGTATGGTTTCTAAGTACCTGTAAGGCCACCAGGAACAGAGAGGGAAGGGAGCCAGCCCTGATCATCCTATGTTCAAAGGAGCATAGCTTGGGGGGTGGCGGGGGATCCTAAAAGGTAATTGAGTCCAAACTTTCATCTTACAGATGAAACTAAGGTCACACAGCCAGTAAGTGTCTGGAGCAATATTCAAACTCAGGTCTTCTTGATTCTGGGTCACAATATCTCCCTTTTTCCTTTGTGTTCCCAGAGCGAAAAATACTAAATTGAAATAATTTTTATATGAAACCTTTCTTAAGCCTTGGTTTTGAAGGTCAGCCAGCTTCCAGGCTAAAATATTTTTACTTTTTATTTATTGCTATTAATTTTTTAAAAATTGCTCCCAGGCCTCAAGGTATCTCACTGGGCAGGCTTTTGTTAGAGGTAGGGCGGAGACCTGCTCCTTATTTGTTTATTAACAGGAACTCTCTTGGGTGAGAAAAATCCATAAGCTCCAGCCGCCATGTTGGACTATAGTCACTCAGCCCCATGGGGCAGAGGAAAAGGCATGTTGGCATCCTTCCTTGTGTGAACAAAGACCTGCTTCTTCCTGTGATTAATGAAGGAGGAGTTGGGGGCTCCAGATCCACTTCTTCAGGGGCTCCTCAGGGACGCCTTGGGATATCATGTGGAGGGACTAAGTGGTGAGGTCACAAGGGGTGTATTTATATATATATATATATTGGCATGCAGGAGAGGAGTTAAGATCTTGCTTTTGTCCTGCTTACTCTCTTGGGCGCCTGGTCAGACAGTGAGGGAGTCAGCTGGCCAGTTTAGATTGTCTTGAGCAGCTGATTAATAAATTAACTTAAAATTAAATTAATAAACTATCCTAAAGTTAAGCGATATTAGCTCTAGAGAATTTCAATTGTTATACCAACAAACCTTGGGGAGAAAGAGGGTGCTGTGGCAGCAAAGATGGCTTCATTATTCACCCAGCAGCCATTCTCCAATTGGTAAATGGTCAAGGGATGTGAAAAGGCAGCTTTCAGGGGAAGGAATCCAAGCTACCCTTAGCCATATGAAAAAATGCTCAAAATCACATGAAAACAGCTCCGAGGTAACACTTCACACCTATCAGACTGGCTAATAGGAGAGAAAAGTAAAGTGACAAATGCTGGAGGGGACGTGGGAAAATATGACTGCTCCTAGAGCTGTGAACTGGTCTGACTGTTCTGGAGAAGGATTTGGAACTACATCTGAAGGGCTAACCACAGCGTATGCCCTTGGACCTAGCAATACCACCACTAGGTCTGTCTCCTAAGGAGATCAACAGAAAAGGACCCATATGTACGAACTTTATAGCAGCTCTTTTTTTGTGGTGGCAGGAATTAGAAATTGAGGGGCCGTCTATCAATTCTGGAATGACGGAACAAGCTGTGGTATATGAATGCGACGGAATATTATTATGCTCTAAGAATGATGAAAAGGACGGTTTCAGAAAAAACCGGGCAGATCTATATGAATTGATGCAAAATGAAGTGAATAGAATTAGGAAAACAATCTAAACAGTAACAGCAATAGTGAAATAATAATCAACCTGAAAAGATTTAGCTAAGTGATCAGTACAGTAATCTACCACAATTCCAAAGGACTCCTGATGAAAAAAGCTATCCATTTCCACAAAGAAAACTGATGGACCCATAGTACAGACTGAAACATATTCTTGTTCTTTTTTTTTGGGAACAAGATTTATGTGGAATTTGTTTTGCATGACCGTAAGTATTTTTAATGAGTTGTTTTTCTTTCCTTCTCAGTGGGTAGGGGAGAGGGGCAATGAGAGAATTTGGAACTAAAAATAAAATTGAATTTAAAAATGAAAAAAATTCCTAGCTGTGTGACCCTGGGCAAGTCACTTGACCCCCATTGCCTAGCCCTTACCACTCTTCTGCCTTGGAGCCAATACACAGTATTGACTCCAAGACGGAAGGTAAGGGATTTAATAAAAAAAAAAAGAAAAAAAGGGGAAAAAAGAGAGACCTATTAACAGATCCCCACCTACTGGTTAAGGATCCGTGTAATCTGTTGTTCCAGTTACAAATGGCAATATGGACAATCTTGTGTTCATGACAACTTAGATAATTGTGCATATTAAAATTGTAGTTTGACAGCTTTTGAGCTAAAAGCTAAAATAGACATTTACTAGAAAGCCTGAGGCACAAAATAAACACAATTTTAACATTTGAGGACCATTTAAGGGCCATTCTTAAGCCTCCAGAAAATCAATAAAAGCATTCTCTTGTTGCAGTCATTATCTGAAGGCATATTATAATAGCAATTGATATTTATATAATGGAATCTGCTCTGTCCATACTGCTGCCAAGTCTTTAGTAAGTGACTCTCTCCCCTCCTCTATTTTAGCTGCTCCCATGGACATAGATATCATCTCTCTCAATGTAGATGCCTTTGAAATCAACACATCCCAACCTCATCTCTCCCTGAGTCCAAGCCTTACATTTGAACAATCAATCTTTTTTGTTAAATAACTACGACCCTCCAGACACATTTTTAACTGTCTGTTGGATATACCCACTTGGAAGTTCCTTAGGCATTTGAAGTTGAACATAATCAAAATAGAATACAATATCTTTCTCTCTAAACTCAGGCAGCTAGGTGGTACAGTGAACAGAGTACTTGTGGAATCAAGAAGACCTGAGTTCAAATTCTGATGCAGATACTGTGTAACCATGGCAAGTCACTTGACTTTGAAGCCTCAGTTTCCCCATCTGCAAAATGGTCATTATAATATCAATCACTGCAATGGGTGATTTTAGGGATTAAAAGAGATGTCTATAAAGAGTTTTGCAACCTTAGAGTGCAACATTCAGGCTAGCTGTTGTCATAAAGCTCTCCCTATCTCCTTATTTGGTAGCAATCACCACCATTCCTCAGGTTCTGCAAGAAGGCAACAGAGGAGTTATTTTTAACTCTTCAGGCTTGCTCACTCCCACAAGCTTCACCTCCTCAACCAAGGCTGGGGAGTCCTGATACCCAGAAAGTGCTCGGTCACCATCTGAGCTCTGATAACCTGGCCAGAGCAGCCTGCTTGTTTATTAGGTTACCCTAACAGCAGGCAGGGGCCAGCAGCACATAGTGGGGCTGCCTGGGATGGAAGACAAGAAGACCTGAAGGTGGGTGCTGCTGAGTTGAGTCAGTCTGACCCTGTAGTCACACGTTCTGAGGAAGGGGCTCTCAGACCCTGCTAAAGAACAGGAACCTGTTTTACAATTGAGGAAAAGGCATGCCCCAGCCGTGGGGAAATGAGGAAAAAGAGCTTCATTCCTCCCATCACCATCTCTCCTGAGATCTCTTCTTTTCCCAGCTTCTTCAACTTTTCTCTCATGACTGAACACAGAAGATCTATGGAAGTGCCACATACTGTCCACCTCACCTCCTTCATTCCCCTCTGCCCCCATCCCATCTCATGCCCCAATCTTGGTGGGACAATCATCCCCCAAAGTCTGAGGACACAGTACTTTAACCCTCCCAGTTCCAGCCAGTGACAGGTTCCCCACTTATTTATTTTTTTTAAACCCTTTTAACTTCCGTCTTAGAATTAATACTGTGTATTGGTTCTAAGGCAGTAAGGGCTAGGAGGGCTATGCAATGGGAGTCAAGTGACTTGTCTAGTTACACAGCTAAGAAGTGTCTAAGGCTAAATTTGAATCCAGGACCTCTCATCTCCAGGGCTCATTCTCAATCCACTGAGCCACCTAGCTGCCCCCAGGTTTCTGGCTTATAATAACTATTACTGGGCCAAGTGAGGAAAGGAAGAAACTATATACCAAGGGCAGAAGGGTTCTTATTTCCATACATGAAATTTTGAATGAGAATGAACCCAAACATGTAGGGTACCATTTTTGAAATGCTATCATAGCTACATTACAATGGTGAGTAGGTCCCAGAACAGTGTAGTAGACAAGCCCCAAGACTGATAAATGACCAGGAGGAAGGCACAGTCAAAAGGCTCCTTACCAATACGACACAAAGCTCAGAATGCCTGCTGCCATTCTAGATGACGGCAGGATCCACAAAGAGCTTGAGAGGTCCAAAGGCCACTTGCCTACCCAAGCTCTGATCTCATCGCCGTCATTAAGTCTTTGGGCCTGATTCCTCCCCTCCACAGTGAAGGGGCTGGAACAGCAAGGATTTCCTTCAGCTCCGACATTCTGTGATTTCATAGCTCTTAGCAGAGATCAAGGGCAACCTAACTATAGATGTCTTCAGTCAAGTCTGTTGGACTAACGTCAAAGGTGAGCTTCCATTTTCTATAGGCCAGTACTTCATTCTAACAAGGCATTTTCGATTAAGTTTCAAAAGCTGTATTCTAATTAAATGGTAGCATTGAGGAAGGGCTCAAGTAACTGACAACGGCAATTAAAGGACATTTAGCTACTGCCTGGGCCATTTTCCTAGGTCAGGTAAAAATCAAGGAATGAAAACATATCTAATATTTAATCTTTTGAGTCTGTACAGTAGGATCCACTACTCCCTGGGAATAAAGATGAGGAACTTTTATTTTATTTTATGTTTTTAAATTTTAAATATTTTCCTATGGTTACATAATTCAGGTCGTCTACCACCTCTATCCTTCCCGCTCCCGAAGCTGACAAGCAATTGCACTGGGTTATACATGTGTTATCACTTGATACCCATTTCCATATTATTCATTTTTGAAATAATCTTTTAAAACCCAAACCCCAAATCATATACCCATATAAACAAGTGACAAGTCATGCTTTTCTCCCGAGTTTCTACTCCCACAGTTCTTTCTCAAAAGTCCCTCAGGGTTGTCCTGGATCACTGCACTGCTATTAGTAGCAAAGTCAATTTCATTTGATCGTTCACAATGTTTCACTTTCTGTATACAATGTTTTACCGGTTCTGCTCATTTTGCTCCTCATCAATTCATGGAGGCTTTCCCAGTTTATATAGAAATCCTCCATTTTGTCGTTCCTTACAGCACAATAGTATTCCACCACCATCATATACCACAATTTGTTCAGCCATTCTCCATTTGAGGGATAACCTCTTGTTTTCCAATTTTTCTGCCACCACAAAGAGCACAGCTCTGAATGTTTTTGTACAATCTTTTTTATTATCTCTTTGGGGTATAAGCCCAGTACTGGTATAGCTAGATCAAAGGGCAGGTATTCTTTTAAAGTCTTTTGAGCATAACTCCAAATTGTCTTCCAGAATAGTTGGATCAATTCACAACTCCACCAGCAATATATTAGTGTCCCAATTTTGCCAGCATTTATTATTTTTCTTTACTGTCATATTAGCCAAAGATTAGGAACTTTTGAAAGCAGAACTAACTCAGGGGCTCAATGCACTGCGAGCCAGACTTAGAGATGGGAGGTTCTGCATTGAAATCTGGCCTCAGGCATTTCCTAGCTGTGTGAAACTGAGCAAGTCACTTAATACCAAGTGCCTAGCCCTTACTGCTCTTCTTTTTTTAAAAAATAACCCTTACCTTCCATCTTGGAGTCAATACTGTATATTGGTTCCAAGGCAGAAGAGTGGTAAGGGCTAGGCAATGGGGGTCAAGTGACTTGCCCAGGGTCACACAGCTGGGAAGTGTCTGAGGCCAGATTTGAACCTAGACCATTTGGACCTCCCATCTCTAGGCCTGGCTCTCAATCCACTGAGCTACCCAGCTACCCTCTCTGCCCACCCTTACTGCTCTTCTCCCTTGGAACTGATAGTATTAATTCTAAAAGGGAAGACAAGTTAAAAAAAAAAAACCAGCCTTAACTCTTCAGACAATTTGGGGACACAACAGTTTTGCAAACAGTGTGATCTCCTGACCTAAAGGCTTCATCCAGGAGACACTCTAGCTTCCTTCCTGGGGCAGTGGGTACATTAGATAAACCTGGCTGTCACCTTGGACCTACAGTTCTTCTGTAATCCTGTAAGACTCCAGCAGGCAGTATTCACTTTCTTCTGGCCATGACCGAAGCAGCAGAGAGGTTAAAAAATACAGCTATGAGATGAAGCCAGTAGAACTAAGGAAAAAAACCCAATGGACTTTCCTCTGCTCTTGCTTAGCCTTCTAGGCACCGGGGCTATTTGCCTCTAAGGAAACTCAGGGTTGTGTGGCTACAGGGAGGACTCTGCAGCTCCTGGACAATGGCTACCCTTGGCAGCAGAAGCCCAGGACCAGGAATGACTGCGATGAAGAGCATATGGAAAACAACGTCACGAGAAATAAAATCCGGCAAAGCCATTTTCTTCGTGTGTTCATTAGGAGAGAGAACGATAACTCGCATTTCCATCCTGGGTAGTCTAGAGGAGCAAACAGCCTGGAGAGATTGGGTCCTGCCTAGATGAGCACCAGGGCCAGCATCAAGGCCACATGGCACATAAGCTCTCAGAAAGAGGGCTGGAGCAAGAACAGCCCCCACTCTAGCTTGTAGCCAGTGCCACGGCATGGCCTCTTCCAGAACATTAAAGTCTGTTTGGTACTCCTCACATGGCAGAGGACACAAAAGACAAAGTCAAGGACAAGAGGAGCTCAGAAGAGGCATGTGGTGGCCCTCAGCTTCCATACGGTGATGAGTTAATGAACCCTACTGTAATGCAGGGAAAAAGAGGAAGAGCCACTTGTCCTGATTATTCAGAGAAGGAGCTTATTACTAGCTATGAGGCAGAGAAAAAGCACTCCAAGTAGGCATTAGGGGCAATTCTTCTTTCCTTTACAGCATTGTGCTTTGGGCACTGAAGGCTCCAGGGAGGTGGCTGGTAAAGGAGTCCTCTTAAAGGCTCAGGTCCCTCCCCTTCCCTTCCCTGTGCCCCCACCATGCTCACCATGGGATACCTTTTCACAGGGCTCTCTATGGTGCTTGATTGATTTTTTTTAAACCCCAGGACGTACGTGGGGATGTGTGGAGAGCTATCATCAGCAGCGTGCCGCCTCCCTAAACTCTTTCTTCATGGCTCAGGAAGGAAACCACACTTGAGAGAGGACTATAGCTAACTGGAGTCAGGCAATGGAGAGAACAGTGGGGGGACAAGGATCCCCTTGAGGGTGGGGAGCAGCCTGGAAGCTGGGAGGGCTTTCGGGCAAGCCTCGGGTGACACCCTCTGTGCACATGTCCCCCTCTGAGGACCCACACAGTCCCTCTTTACTTCCTAGAAATGGGGCCAACCTGCATGGACTTTCCTCACCCGGGAGTTTCCTCTGCCAGCGGCCTCCCTAAGCCTATCCCATCTGAACCCAAGGCACTTGGAGCGAGCAAAACCTGATGTATCAGATACAAATGAAAATAGATCCTGCAGATAGAGAAGAAGCAGCATAACACTTAACACTGAGCCCCTTTAAGCTGACTTCTCTCTGCCTATTTGATGATGACAGTGCTAGTTAAAAAAAAGAGTAGGGAGCAGCTGGGTGGCTCAGTGGATGGAGAGCCAAGCCTAGAGATGGGAGGTCCTAGGTTCAAATCTGGCCTCAGACACTTCCCAGCTGGGTGACCCTGGGCAAGTCACTTAATCCCCATTGCCTGGCCCTTACACTCTTCTGCCTCCAAGATGGAAGTTGAGGGTTTAAAAAAAAAAAGAGTAGTGATGACCTAAAGGATCTATTTCTTCAGCACCAGCAAGCTTCAATTTTAATTATGATTAAAACCAAGACAAAGCGAGCTAAAGCCATAGCCCTTAAAAAGGCTTAGAGGAAGGATTTCTGTCCTGATCAGCTGAGATGAGTCGGCTCAGAGTACCCGTGTCCAGGGGCAATTCTTTATTAGTCTAGTTACCTGAGTTCCACTGCTGGAGACCCCACCATGAGCCCCAGCCAAACATCTCACCGTGCTTGCCGTGAAGCACAAGGAAAACCAAGGAAAAGAAGAGGAGATGGAGTCTATCCTAGATTATTACTGCGCCTGGGAAAATATCTTAGTGTGAACCACCAATGGGTCTCTCTCCCCTGATGTCGGCCTCTGGGTCATCATAGCAGAGCCCAAGCCCTGCAGTACAAACCCAGCCAATGACTAGACCAGGGTGGCTAAGTCCTGAGAAGTTCATCACGAGAAAGCTGGTTTCCAGGTGAAGAACTTGAAGACTGTCTAAGAAAATACAGCAGCTGCCACCTTCCCTGGTGGAAAATCATGGATTCCCAAAACATCCCATCAGTACTGCCTTCTTCTGGCTAAAGGCTTATTCCAAGGCAAAGACCCACCAGGACCAAGTTTTTGGTTTCTCAGCATTAATTTCCCACAAGTCAAAAGGTCAATACTGGGTATTGATTCCAAGGCAGAAGATTGGTAAGAGCTAGGCAATGGGGGTGAAGTGACTTGCCCAGGGTCACACAGCTAAGAAGTATCTGAGGCCAGATTTGAACCCAGGACCTCCCATCTCTAGGCCTGGCACCGTCTAGCTCTTGATACCCAATATAGGAGTTCCTGTTTGGGAGCAACTTTGCTGGGACATCAAAAAGTCTGCATAATCTTTACACGCCAGCATCTACTCCACGCAGTCCTTAGGAATCTGTTCCTGGCCCGCACAAACTCAGGCGATAGAAAGACCACAACTTCTGGGCCTGGGAGCTTAAACCTGCAAAGTCAATATTCATGGACACAGAAAACTGCCGCGGCCAACAGACCTAGAACAGAGAGCAATGGGACAGGCAAGCCAATATACCGTCCCGAACATTTTAGCCTGGTTAAACCCATCGAAGACTTGCCGGGGAAGCCCTCAGAGAAACAAGGGCAGGAAATGAAACAAGTTAAAAGTTCCTTCACACAAATCCAAGCAAGTCAAAGAAGCCACAGATCCCAGAGCTCATGACTGACGGAAGCTGGGGAACCCGGAGGGCCCAAGAGACAGTCTTCCTTCTCTGCAATCTGTGCGTCTCAGTTTCTCCAGCCATAAAACAGGGACAGTCATAGCCCGTCTTCCTCACAGAATTGTGAAGAACAAATGAGAAAGAATGAATAGAAAGCCTTTTGAGAATTTTAAAGCACTACAGAAATAGGAGCTGTTATCATCATTCAATGAATCAATCAACAAACATTTATGGAATCCCTGCGATGTGCCAGGTGAGGAGGAATCTGACAAGCCTGCCTTCCAGGAAAATAGCACACACAAAGGGAACACAAGGCACTTTGGGGGAAGAGGCCCTGGTCCCCCTAACTGCCAGGGTCACTGAGTCAGGTACTCGGGCTCGTCTGGAGAAGTGGTTCCAATGACCCGACACTGCATTTCCATTTATATGTGCACTACAAATGACTCAGGAGATGGCTGGGCTCTGCAGGAACACTCGAGTTCAAATTCTGCCTCAGATCCTCACTCGGGTGACTCTCAGTGAATCTCTCAGACTCAGTTTCTACATGTATAAAATAGGCATCTTGCCAGGGTTCCAAGGAGGATGTGGAGTGCCAAGCATACACGAAATCACTCCAGGAATGCTCACTATTGTTATGATATTGTCTGGAGCACAGAGGGTAAGTGACTTGGCTCAGGGTCAGTGGTACTGCTACTGGCATCCATATCCAGGCCTCCTGATTCCTTGCCAGGTCCTCTTTCTATTCTACCTTGTTCCCTCCAGGCTCCAAGGAAAAGAAGGAAAAAATACAACTCCAGTGGATCTCTAAGCCCTTCAGCCCAGCCAGATGACCTTAGGCAAGTCCCTTCCAGTCTCCCCACCTTAAAAATGCAGGAGCTGGGCTTAATTATCAGTGGGCTTCCTATTGGCTCTAAAATTCCATCATTTTATTGAAGATGCTTTGAATTTTCAAGAGATGACTGCTAGGGCTAAAATGGTAACGTGGGGCTCAGATATTGACTGGCACCTCTGCTCTTTGCTGCATTTTCATTTCCAGAGCCATCATTAAAAGTTTGTCCAAACAATGCCTCTTGTTTGTTTTTAAAGGGCTTCAAAAACAGACAGAACAACCAAATCACACACCCATCCATTAAGGTCTGGGGAATGGGAAGAGAAAAAGACAATGGTCTCACAGCTGAACACAAGCACTAGATCTTTCCTTCACTCCCTCAGATGCTGTAGTCAAAGCTGCCCAGTCACCAGCGGCAGTGGCAAAGGCTGGCACAGAAGAGCCCCTACACAAGCTTGGTGCCAGGGTTCTGAAATGACACTGAATTAACCACTGATGCACCTACCTGAACCAGCCAAATGCCATCTTTGGTGTCTTCCACGAGCTCATAAAAGTGCATTTCACCACTGAAGTTGGTGCTAGAAGCAGACTCGGAGGCTTCTTCTTCCTTAAGGGCAGAATAAAGCTCACCCTCCATCAGGTCTCCTAAAGAAGGACAAAGAGTTATGGAAACAGAACTTCAAAGAGGACAAAGGGGTAAATATTCACCTCTAGGCCCACTTCTTCCACAAGTTCTAGAATTAAGTATGTTTTACATAGTTAAACACTTTATCGTTGTGTTATGTATTAAGATAAAAATGAAATTTATATTGATATTGCCCAATGTCTATCAACAGCTAAAAATAAATCTCAATAATCATATGACTTTGCACAGTGTATCTTTTTACATAACTCTATAAATAGTCTGTTAAATAACTGTCATTTTAAAGATTTAGAAACCCAGATGTGGAAGCATTGGCCAGAGGTCACATAGAAAATGAGTAATGGAGTCTGAGGAATGGTTAAGGGTCAAAAATGGGACCTGTCAGAACAAGCAATGGAAACACAACTGAATTTTCACTATCAATTGGACTCTGAAGAAAAACACCTCAATAAAGGCAAAGATTTTGGGGGGGCAGCTGGGTGGCTCAGTGGATTGAGATCCAGGCCTAGAGATGGGAAGTCCTAGGTTCAAATCTGTCCTCAGACATTTCCCAGCTGTGTGACCCTGGGCAAGTCACTTGACCCTCACTGCCTAGTAAAATAAAATAAAATAAAATAAAGGCAAAGATTTGGGGGGGGGGCAGCTGGGTGGCTCAGTGGATTGAGATCCAGGCCTAGAGATGGGAAGTCCTAGGTTCAAATCTGTCCTCAGACATTTCCCAGCTGTGTGACCCTGGGCAAGTCACTTGACCCTCATTGCCTAGTAAAATAAAATAAAATAAAGGCAAAGATTTTCACTTGAGTAGCTTTAATTGGCCAAGGAGTAAAACTCAGTACTGTCCATCCTGACAACAGCCAAACTGTCCTCTGCTAGTATCAGCCTGGTAGCTTTTAAGGCTCTCAAAGGCTGTGGTTTTCCGACAACTTTAATTTTACATAAAGTAGAATCAAAGTCCTTTCATCTGGCTGCCTAAAAATGACAATATTCTTCTTCTCCAGCAAATCGCTTTGGTAAGACAGATCTCATTTCTGCTATCAGGAGGGCACATTTATTAGTATGCACCTGATGAGCCTTTTCCTTTGGTTAGCTCAGGGCTTTTCTTTGTTAGAAATCAACCCCCGAACAAACCACACTTGAAAATAAAGGCTACAATTCATCCTTAAAGGAAAGCCAGATGAACTTTTATTTTTTTGCTAGAGAGAACGTGGGTTTTTGCTGCAGTGATTCAGGTATGCACTTCCCAAGCCCTCCACGCCCTTCACTTCTTGTACCAAATAAATTCCCCTGAAGGGTTACAATGTCCATCTACCATATTACAATTGCTACAAGGAACTAAATAAGTAAATAAAGTAGCCTCCTAAAAGCAGAGCGCAGGGAACTCTAGAAACAAACAAAGAACCATCCATTTCAACGGTTACACCTTACAGAAACCCAGCCTAGCATTCCCCTCCCAGGAAGGAAAATTCAAAAGCAAATAGACATTTCTTTGTGGGCAGGAAGGAACAAGGAAGAACCCTTTTAGATCAATAATACTCCTCTAGCAAAGAGGAAAATGAACTTGGGGGGTTGGGAGGGGGCCTGGGAAGAAATTCAGAATTCTGTGGCAAAAAAGTTAAGGTTAACGTTCCTCCCACTGACAGTGTCAAGTCCATCTAGGGAGCAGCAGACAAGCCAGGCTACATTTGGTTTCGCTTTCCGGGGTTTTAATCCATTAACTCACGGCTGTCAGTGCCAGTGACTTAACAAGGCAGGAAAAATGGAGATCTAAAGCCAGATAAGAAAGGCTGGGTGCAGGCAGCCTCCCAAGTGCCCTTTTTGGAAAAAGGCGGAGGGGGGGCCCTTAAACTTCCCCCATCTCGCCTAGGGTTCACCCTCTGCACAGGGCATGATGAACCATGTAGGTACAGAAGCGTGTAAATGCCATCGATGGGCCTAACCAAGCCCTGATTTACCCAGAGTGCCAACAAGGTTAACAAGGCCAAGTTGCCTTGAAATAGAGTTGAAAAGAGTTATTTTTAGATATACACACATACATGTGTTTTACATAAAGATTATACATACAGGCACATCTATAATACATATACACATACACACATGGGGTGCATGTATACATGCGCGTCAACACAAAACGGACCTCTCCACAGGCACCCATGAAAATCTCTTCTACAGACAGATTCCACATACATGTGCGTGTAGATGGCAATTCACAAACTGAGTGTGCATGTGTTCCACACGCGACGGATAAACTGAAAGGTCAGAATGCCAGGCCCCAGCTGGATTTTTTCAACTGGTCCAAAATTCTCGTCCATTTCTGTGCCAAAGTCAGTTGCTGGGAACATCAGGGAGGAAAGGTTCCTGCCTACAAACTTCCCCACACAGGGAAGGAAGGAATCTCCCGTTTTCTTTGAGGACTGGGCAACAAACACATTTGCTTAGAACTTCACAAGATTGCCAACGTAAAACCCAGCTCCTGTTGATTCTACTTAGGGAGGGAAAACCCCCAGCCTAGAGAACATTCCGGGCTGCAGTGCTCCATCACCAGGATAATTACCAAGCCTTACATACCACCAGGAGGTCTAATAGGCACCTTGGCATCATGGGTAAAGAGTTGCCCTCAAACCATGGCTTCAAGTGTGGCCTCTGACACATAGAGGTGTGACCCTGGGTAAGTCACTAGCCTTTTAGGGATTGAGACAACTTAGACTATGTGAATTGGGGGGCAGGGGGCAAGCCGCACTGGGAGGAAGGGAGCTTTCTCTGCCAGTGAAATCAGAGGGACTTGGATACAAGCAAAGCTTATCTATGGATATTTGATTAGATTCTAAGATCCAGGTGGCATCACTGGATTCCAGAACTGGCCTCTAGCATGCCAGAAGTCCTGCTTTGGACACACTGTGGCAGTGTGGGCCCCTGGGCAAGTGTCTGGAGCCCTCCGTTGTTCTCTAGGCACTTCCCCAAGAGTCTAAGTTGCTGGGAAGGGGCCCGGGTGCAATAGGACCCCAGGTGCGGTTCCTGGCCCTCGGGATCTCAGCTCTGCTCATCGGAATCGTGGGGCCCCAAAGTGTCCTCCCAGCCCGGATTTGCTCCCTTACCGGATTTTTCCACCAGCTCTCGGACATCCTTCTTCTCGGGTAGTCCGGAGTAGCCCAAGCCCCGACACTCCAAAATGGTCTTGAGCTTTTTAAAACTCAGCGCCACCGGGTCCACCAGCTGGGTGGCCAAGATGCCCGTCTCATACCAGACAATGGCCTCGAAAAACCTGGCCAGCACGAAGAGGACCAGGAAATAGAGCAGCAAGAAGAAAAGCTTGAGCCACATCTTGGCTTCCCCGGCCTTTCGGGGAGAAGGCGGGACGAGCAGACAGGCAGAAGGAGGGGGGGGCGAAGGAGAAGGCGCAGCTTCAGGGCCAGAAGGAGCGCGCTGCAGGAGCCCAAGGACGAGGCCGGCATCCCCCGGTCATTCAGGAGTCATGGTGGCGGCCGCGGGCCGGAGAGGAGGCCGGGCAGGTGCGGTTACAGACTTGGCTGGGGTCTCTCAGAAGGGGCCCGCCCAAGGGGCTGCGCCGGCGACCACCGGGGACAGGCCGAAACGTGGAGACCAGGAACTAGGGGAGGCCCCCATCAATTAAGCGTGGGGGCCAAGGTCAGGTCCAGAGAGGGGAAGGCTCCCAGCAAGGGGGCGCGCCTCGGGGAGAAAAAAACAAAGTGGGGAGGCTGGGGGGCAGCAGAAGGAGGACAAGGCCCGAGCTCGGGGGCAGCTCCGGGGGACTTAAGTGGGGCTAGAGGAAGAGACCAGGGAGAGCGGGGTGGCCCGAAGAGGAGACAGGCGGAGACAAGGCTGGGGGGGGGGGGTTAGCTATAGGAATGGGCAGAAGACAAGAGGCTGAAGGAGAGGGCAGTGGGGCACAGGGGAGCTAGAGGAAGGGGCACAGACGAGGAGGCTTCTGAAGGAAGAGGCAGAGGGGGACTCTAGCTAGGAAGGGGCACAAACGAGGACATTAGAGAGGGCAGGGGGCACAAGAGGGGATATAGAGGGGCAGAAGGGCACGGGGGGGGGTGACTAGAGGAAGGGGTACAAACGGAAGGCTGAGTGAGAAGGCAAGGGGACACGGGGGCTAGAGAAAGGGGCACAAACGAGGAGGCAGAAGGAAGGGGCAAAGGGGCACAAGCAGGAGGGGGCCCAGGAGCTGCTGGGAGCGCCGCGGGCCCGGGGCTCAGTCACTCCCCGAGGCCTCCGCCCGCCGGGCCGCGCTGCCCAGAAAGGCGAGGGTGGACCCGTCCGCTGTTGCTGTCGCTGCCGCAGGCGCGGGCGCAGGCTGGGGCCGGGCCGCCAGGCCACAGCGGGCACGTACGCCGCGTCTCCCGCAAGCGACCGGCGGCTCCAGGGCGCGCTGGCCCCGGCCCGGGCCCCGGCCTGGCGGCGGCGCGGGAAGGACGAGCCGCAAGGGGCCCACGCCGCCGGGCCCGGGACTAGTCACGGCGCGGGAGGGTGGGCTCCCCGCGCAGAGCCTGGCCTACGCACTCCCGGTCCGGGATTCCCCGCTGCCCCGGGACCCCGAGCGCCGAGAGGCGATCACAGCTAGGAGACGGAGACTGAGACGGAACCGGAGACGACGACGCCGCCTCTAACCAGAGGCGGATCAGCTGCGGCCGCGGCCGAGCCCGAGACATAACAACTGACGTCAGCGTTGGGGCGGAGCCTGGACAGGGCGGGGCCTTAGAGCCAGGGCGGGGCCTAGACCGGGGGCGGGAGGCGGGAGGCGGGGCGAGTCCCCCTAGTGCTTACTTCGGGTGTTCTTCTGTCCCCTGGAGACTTCCATGCTGGAAATGGGAGAAGGAAGAAGAAGGAGGAATAAAGAGTAAAAGGAAGAGAGGAAGGAATGAAGAAAGAAGGGAAGAAGAGAGGGAGGGAAGAAAGAAGAAAGGGACGAAGGAATGAAGGAAGGAGGGAATGAGAGAGGGGGAAGGAGGAGAAAAGGGAGGGAGGAACAGAGAGAGGAAGAAAGAAAAAGGGAAGAGAGAAGAGGAAGAGGAAGAAAGTGGATGGGAGAGAAGAAGAGAGGAAGGAGGAAAGAAGGGAAGGAATGAGCAGAAGAAGGAAGGAGGAATGGAAAAGGAGGAAGTAGGGAAGGGTGGGAGGAAGAAAGGGAGGCAAGAAGAAAGAAAAAGAGGAAATCTGACTGTACTGTCATATCTTCCCCCCACCCTCTTTTAAGCTTCCTTTAAGTATCATTCCCCCCATTACTGTGTAAGCTCCCTAAAGGCATAAACTGTTTTTCTTTCTCCTTTTATTGGATTCCTAGAGCTTAGCCCACTGACTGACACATAGTAGGAGTTTGCAGATAGTCAATACTTGTTGACTTCATGTTAGATTTTATTTATCAGAGGATTTGGAAATGTGTGCTATATAATTTTCTTTACTAGTGTGTGATATTGTTACACACATTTCTATTAAATGTAATTCATATCTATATCTATGTCAGTCTTTGGGTTTTTTGTCTTTCTCCCTGCATTCTTCCACTTACCCAGCAAAGCCTGGACTGGCTTGGGGATTTGCAAATCCTTTAATCCCTGCTCCCCAGTTTCTCTACCTGTGTTGTGGGGATTATTTTTTTTCTTCTGGTCTCTGGTTTTGACAGTGTTCTGGGCAACCTAGACAAAGGTCTCTGAGTGTTTATGTATTTAAAGCAAGTGCAAAGTCCTGTGTATCTTTATCTTCTCTGGTACTGGAACACCCTTATATAGAATGACTTGTGTTAATATTAGACAAACTCTGGCTTGGGAAGGACACCTAACACTGTGTTCTAATACAGGCAGGAACCAAGTTCATTCTTGAGGGAGCCTGGACTCCAGAGAGATTAAAAGTTCCTTTTTTCATATTCAGTGTCTTTTTGTACCTCCATTTCAGAGCAGAGGAGAAAATTACTTAAAGCTTAGGCTTGTCTCTTGTTGAAAATTTCTCCAAGTAGGACAGCTTGGTGGCTCATTGGGTAGAGAACACCAAGCCTGGAGGTTAAAAGATGAGTTCATATGAAAGACTTAGCTACTCTCAGCAATACTATGATCTGGGACAATTTGGAAGGACTTATGACCAAGCATGCTATTCACCTCCAGGGAAAGAGCTGTTGGAGTAAGATGCAGCTGAAAGCACATTATTATTCTCATTAGTTTATTTATAGTTTAATTTTGGGAGTTTTGGTTTTATATGAGTATTCTCTTACCACAATGACCAATATGGAAGTATGCTTTGCATGATAATACATTTATAACCCAGATCAAACTGCTTATCATCTCTGAGAGGGGAGAGGGAAGGAAGGAAGTGAGACAATTTAGATCTTATAATTTTGGAAAATGTTGAAAATTGTTATTATAATGTAATTGGGAAAGTAAAATATCTTTGAACTAAAAAAAAGAAAGATGAGTTCAGACACTTACTAGCTGTGTAAACCCCACCAAGTTACTTAATGACTATTTGCCTCAGTTTCTTCATCTGTAAAATGGAGATAATAACAGCACTTACTTCCCAAGACTGAGAATTAATTGAGTTAATAATTGTAAATCTCTTAGCACAGTGCCTAACACATAATTGCTATATAAATGTTAACTGTTGTTATTAGAAAAATATTCAATGTCTTAGATAGATCAGCTAATGGGACAGCTATTTATTTCATCTTTTCCTAAACACAAAAGGCTCAATAGCATTTATTGACAGACTTCAAACATGAAATCACAATTTTTAGCTCCTTTTATAACTTCATGGGGAGGCAGCTATTATCTAAAATATTAAAGCTCAGAGCATTTATTAGGTCCCTTTAATAGACATTTTGCCCATCAACATGTTTTCTAAATATTTCCTTCAGGTGTTATGAATTCAGGCAAGTAAAGTAAAGATTTGGGCTCTTCCTTGTTCTGCAGGAAAAGGATAATTATGGAAAAATTCCATTTGTCAATTAGGCTTCAGATGAAAGACCCTAATCTCTCAGATTCCATGAGGCGACTGCTTCAGATTTAAACAGCCATCTCAGGATCACTATTTGGACATCTATATTCAGGGAAACACAAAATGTGTTTGTGAAGTAGCCAGGACCCTGAGAATATGATTCAGGCTTACAAAGATAAGCAAGTACTTTTAATGCCAGGTGTGAATAGACATCATAAATTACAGGGCAGACAAAAGAACCCTTTTCCCCTCTCACACACCAGAGCTTAATCTTATTGATTTGTGTTAATCCACTATAGATTTTACATCGAGTCATCAGTATTAATTTTTTTCCTCCTCCTCATCTATGTTTTAAAAACCACTTTGCTTTTATTTATGTAGACACACATAATTGTAACAATTTTGCCTTTTATACCTTTCTCTGTATCATATTTTTACATTTATTCATTCTCTATAACTGTAAAAATATAATCTTCCATCTTTTTCTAATTTTTATGGAATTACTTTTATATCTAGATTATTATTCATTTAACATGTTTGTGATATATGATGCAAATGCCATTCTAAATCTATTTTCTGCTAATCTATATTGTTTTCTCAGCTGTTTTTGTTAAATAAAGAACATTTTCTCAGTGGTTTCTGTTCTTGAGTTCATCAATCATTAGTCTGTTCTATTTCCTTACTTCTAAATCTTATGTTATCATTATTCCAACGATTAACTTTTCTATATTTTATCTAGTATCAAACAATTTGAATAATTATGGCTTCATGATATAATTTGAAATTTGATAATGACCCAAAAAATCTTTTTTCCTGCCTTAAAAAATCATTTTTCTTTATGTTCTTATCATGTCATTGACATGTCACATATATGTTGGGTGGCCATCCAATTATCTTTTATACAGTAGATGTGAATATCAACACATTTTCTGGACTGACATTCATTCCAACCTGCTCTGAAATGGACAAGTCTAGTTTCCCAGAGAAAAGCAACAACATAATTATACTTGAACTTTCTCAAGATGCCAGGGGCAATCCTATTAAGGAGAAAACATTTCCCCTATCCTTGTTAGCTTTTAAGCCCTTCCTTTTACACAAATAAGGTACCCACAATCATTAGGATGCTTTTCAATTGTACACATAACTATTTTCTTAGTAAAAAGGAAAAAAAGAAAAAATAACATTACAGGTACTTGTATATTAAAGCAATTACAAGGAAATAATTTATCTCAGTCTCCACATAAATCTGGGTCACATTCTTCTATCACTAGACTCACTGTCTCTGAAGGAAAATGGGTACATACAGAAACTTGTCAAGGAAACAAGTGAGTGAGACAAATACATGCACTAGAAACTGGATTGCAAGCTTTTAAATTTTATTTTATTTTTCCAATTATATGTAAAAATAATTCAACTTGTTTTAAAATGTTGAATTCCAAAATCTCTCCTTCTCTTCCTTCCCTTCATCCCTGTGGAGACAAGCAATTTGATGAAGATTATACATTTGCAGTCATGAAAAGCATATTTCCATAAGCCCAAAACATATTTCAGGTTATGAAAGAAGAAAACAGACCACAAAAAATAAAGTTTTTTAAAAGTATGTGTCAGACTCCAATTTCAACAGTTCTTTTTCTGGAGATGGATACATTTCCCCTTATAAGTCCTTCAGAATTGTCTTGGATTGCTGAAAATAGCTAAGGCATTCACAGTTGATAATCCTACAATATTGTCATTACTACGTACAGTGTTCTTCTTCTGCTCATTTCACTTAGTATCATCAATTCATGTAGGCCTTTCTGAGTTTTTCTGAAACCATCCTGCTTGTCATTTCTTATAGCACAATAATATTCCATCACAATCATCTATCATAACTTGATCAGTCATTCTCCAATTGATGGACACCCCTCAATTTCCAATTCTTTGCCACCACAAAGGGAGCTACTATTAATATTTTTGTACATACAAGTCCTTTTCCTTTTATTTTTAAAAATCTCTTTGGGATATAGACTAATAATGGTATTGTGGGGTCAGAGGATTTGCACAATTTTATAGCCCTTTGGGCATAGTTCCAAATTGCTTTCCATAATGGCTAGATCAGTTCACAAGTCCCCCAACCGTTCATTAGTGTCCCTATTTTTTTCATATCCCTCCAAACATTTGTAATTCTACTTTTCTGACATATTAGCTAATCTGATAGGTGTGGTACTTAGTTTTTATCTGCATTTCTCTAATCAGTAGTGATTTAGAGTATTTTTATATGTGTATAGATAGCTCTAAGTTTTATTCTTCCTAAAAATCACATCCTTTATAAATTGAGGAATAACTTGTCTTTTTATAGATTTGACTCAACTCTTTATATATTTAAGAATGGAGGCTGTTATGACAGAAACTTGATGCAAAATCCACCCCTACCCTAAGTTCTCTGCTTTCCTTCTGATTGTGGCTGCATTAGTTTTGTTTGTGCAAAACCCTTTTAATTACATATAAATTATCCACTTTACATTCTGTAATGCTCTCTACCTCTTGTATTGTCATAACATTTTCCCTTCTCCTTAGATCTGAGAGTTAAGATGGACTGCAAGCTTTAATACCATTGGTCCATTCAGGAACATCCCTACCAAACAAAACTGCTGCTCTGCTAACTGCTTCCTTCTTGTCTCTAGCTGGACAAATCCTCCTGTCTTCTGATCTCAAAACAGGGGAATATTAACAGGTTGTTTTTTTTTTTTTAAGCTTACAGTCAGCCTTAAAAGAACAGTGGAAAAGCATGAAACCATTAACCTAATAAATGCTCCTTTCCTTCCTTCCTTCCTTCCTTCCTTCCTTCCTTCCTTCCTTCCTTCCTTCCTTCCTCCTTCCTTCCTTCCTATTCCTTCCTTCCTTCCTTCCTTCCTCCTTCCTTCCTTCCTTCTCCCTTCCTCCTTCCTTCCTCATCCCTTCCTCCTCCTCCCTCCCTCCTTCCTTCCTTCCTTCCTTCCTTCCTTCCTTCCTTCCTTCCTTCCCTCCGCTCCTCCCTCCCTCCCCTCCCTCCCTCTCTCCCTTCCTCCTTCCTTCCTTCCTTCCTTCCTTCCTTCCTTCCTTCCTTCCTTCCTTCCTTCCTTCCTTCCTTCCTTCCTTCCTCCCTATCCTTCCTTCCCTCCCTTCCTCCCTTCCTTCCTCCAAAAATGTATATCTTATTTTGCATCTTGAAATCATCAGCTTCTTCCCTCTGAGCAGATGGGAAGTATACTCCATGATTAGTTCTCTGGAAGCAAGATGGGTCATTGCATTGAGCAGAGTTCTTAATTCTTTCAAAGGTGCTTTTCTTTATAATGTTGTTATTATATCCCCATTCTGATTCTGCTCACTTCGCCCTTCATCAGTTCATACAGGTGTTCTCAGTTTTCCATGAAACTGTATAGTTTTTACTTCTTATGGTATAATAGTATTCCATTACATTTATATACCAGCATTTATTGAACCATTCCCCAATAGATGAGTCCCTCCTTAATTTCCAGGGTTTGATTTTTTGCTACCACAGAAGTGCTGTTAAAATATTTTTGCACATGTGTGTCTTTTCCCTTTTGAAATAAATTAGTTTTACTGACTCTATCCTTGCTCATCTGACCATAACCTCAGTAGCACGTTCTGCCTTTTGGGAGCAAATTTTCCTCCACTTCTCCACAGCTACCATCTCTGGGTTGAAGGATAACTTTGGGAGGGATGCATAAATAAACTAAGGCTCTGATTGCCAAGGAATCCAAGGCTTCTCTCAGATCCCTGGTCCCTGGTCCCCTCCCTTCACCCTCTTCTTTTCATCTTTCTGCCTCTACTTCTCTCCTTTGCCCACTTCATCTATTTTATCTGTTTCCTTTGATAGAATTGAGTCTAGTTTGAAGGTCAGACCTGCGGTAGCCTGACCTAATGGCTAACTCCCATGTATCTCCCATTTATGACTCAATTTTACATTCTCATGGACATCAAAGGACAATAAGCACTCAGGTCAATGGACCAATGTTATTCCTGAGCACTTATAAGATATTATAAGATCAAGATATTCCTTGTTGGTCAAGGAAGGTACTGCCCATCATCTCAACATGATATCCGAGAGAGGACCATCAACATTCTCCTTAAAGGGGATATCCTTAAACCTTGTTAAGTTACCCAGGTTTATCCTTGTCATACCTTCTATATTCCTAATGTCTTAATTTGCCTTTGCATGTCCTCCCTTCATGGAAACGTCTTTTAATCTCCATGTGCCTCAGTTTCCTTTTGCCTTTTTTTAAATTAATTTTTATTTGTGCCTTTTCTTCACATCTGAACAATTTTGCAATATGCCCCCTGCCTACTTTGTGACAAAGACAAATTAAAGCAAAACCCAACCAACAAGAGAGTAATTGCTTCTGACACTATACTGGCATACCTTGTTTTACTGCATTTCACAGGTATTTTCAACACCGTATTGATTCCAAGGCAGAAGAGTGGTAAAGGCTAGGCAATGGGTGTTAAGTGACTTGCCCAGGGTCATAAAGCTAGGAAGTGTGAGGTCAAATTTGAATCTAGGATCTCCCTTTTTCTAAACCTGGTTCTCAACCCATTGAGCAAACTAGCTGCTTCCTATTTCAGAGTTTTTTTTTTTTTAAACAAATTAAAGGTTTGTGGCAACACTGCTATGAATATGTCTATTGGCACCATTTTCCCAATAGCATGAGCTCACATCATGCCTCTGTGTCACATTTTGCTAATTTCCCCAATATTTCAGACTTTTCAATTATTGTTATATCTGTTTTGATAATCTGTGATCAGTGATCTTTGATGTTACTATTGTAATTATTTTGGGGCCCCACAAAACTGGTCGATTTAAGATGTTGAACTTAATCAGCAGATTTGTGTTTTCTGACTCCTCCACCTATCATCTGTTCCCCATCTCTCTCTCTCCCCCTCCCTCCCTCCCTCCCTCTCTCTCTCTCTCTCTCTTTCTCTCTCTCCCCCCTCCCTCCCTCCCTCCCTCTCTCTCTCTCTCTCTCTCTCTCTCTCCTCTCTCTCTCTCTCTCTCTCTCCCTCTTCCTCTCTCTCCCTCTCTCTCTCTCTCTCTCCCTCTCTCTCTCTCTCTGTCTCTCCCCCCTTTCTCTGTGCATATTTCATTGCTGTTTTATTTTAAGAAATTGCCACAATGTAGACCCTAAATGATCACCTGAGTGCAAATATCAATAATATGGAAATACGTCTTGATCAATGACACATGTAAAACCCAGAGGAATTGCTCATTGGCTACGGGAGAGGGGGGGAGGAAGAGGGAGGGAAAGAACATGAATCTTGGAACCATGGAAAAATGTCCTAAATTAATTAATTAAATAAAAATTCAATTAAAAAATAAAATAAAATATACTTAAATAAAAAAAGAAAGAAATGGCCACAGCCACCCTAACCTTCAGCAATCATCACCAGCATCCATCAACCTGGAGGCAAGACCCTTTGATACAGCAAAAGGATGAAGGTGAAGGCTCAGATGAAGGATAGCATTAAAAAAATTTTTTTTATCTTTTAAATATGTTTCCATGTTTCCATTTTTCATTTCCTTTCTCTCCTCTCTTCCCTTTCCCCCTCCCGGAGGTAGCAAACAACTCTGCTGGGATATACAAATGTTATCACTTGATACCTATTTTCATATTATTCATTTTTGCAATAGAGAAACTTTTAGGGGGCAGCTGGGTGGCTCAGTGGATTGAGAGCCAGGCCCAGAGATGGGAGGTCCTGGGTTCAAATCTGGCCTCAGACACTTCCCAGCTGTGTGACCCTGGGCAAGTCACTTAACCCCCATTGCCTAGCCCTTGCCACTCTTCTGCCTTGGAACCAATACACAATATTGATTCCAAGATGGAAGGTAAGTGTTTAAAAAAAAAATAGAGAAACTTTCAAAGCCCAAACTCCAAATCCTATACCCATATAAACAAGTGGTAAGTCATATGTCTTTCTTCTGTGTTTCTACTCCCACAATTCTTTTCTCTTGATGTAGATAGCAGATTGCATTTTTTAACAATAAAATATTTTTAATTAAGATACGTATATTGGGTTTTTTAGATGTGTATACTCCCTAGACTACAGTTTGGTGTAAAAATAACTTTATAAGGACAGAGAAACCAAAACATCTTTGCAACTTGCTTTATTGAAGTATTCTTCTTATTACACCACTGTTCCCTACAGATGTGTCAATATATTCTTATTTAGCCTAGAACTAGACCCCCAATATCTCTGAGGTAAGTCTGCCCCCCCATTCCCTACTCTATCCAGAAAAGAGAGGCATGTTTCTTCCTGTTTTCTCTGAAATGAAGACTAATCATTGCAATTAATCTTTGTGTGCTTGTTAGCATTTTCCCTGAAATATCGTAGTCTTGCATGTTTTGTTATCTTGACAGCCAGGTGTCACCACAGTGTACACAGAGCTTGGAGGAAGTACATCGACTTCGAGGAAGGTTTGAGTTTAAATTCTAGCTCTGTGACCCTGGACAAGTTCACTCAGCTTCTGTCTGAGCCTCAGTTTTCTCATCTGTAAAATGAAGAGGTTGAATTTAGTGACCTCTAAAGACTCAGTTCTAAACCGATGAATTGGTTCTTACAAATCTTCCCATGATTCTCTTTTTCTTCCCTACCCCTCCATGATTCTCTGAATTCTTCATGTTCATTATTTCTCAGGTCACAAGAAAATCCTGTTACATTCATATATCACTATTTGTTGTTTGGCCATTCTCTAAGCCACTAGCCTTGTTTTCCCCTTCCTGCATACAGCAGAAGCCAAAAGGCAGTGTCAGTAATGAGGGTCTCTATAAAGCATGAACCCATTCCTCCTATGACCAATTATGCATTGCGTTTCCCTAGAAGATTGCTTTTTTTTTCTTAGCAGAGGAATGAGTGTTTACCACTGGGCCCTACAAATGAGTTAATATTTGTGAAGCACTAGCATCATACAAATACTTTTGGTTGACGTTCCTTCCTTTCAGTCATATCTGTCTCTTTGTGACTCCATTTGAGGTTTTCTTGGCAAAGATACTAGGATGGTTTGCCATTTCTTTCTCCACCTCATTTTGTAGATAAGGAAACTGAGACAGAGGGTTAAGTGACTTGCCCAGGGTCACACAGCTAGTACATGTCTAAGGATGGATTTGAACTCGGGTCTTCCTGATTCCAGCCCCAGCACTCTATTCACTGCTCCACCCAGTTGCTCCAAATAAATATACAAATGCCAGTTATGATTAATTATGAATTACTATTATTATAGTTAAGTCAATAAATCTTTGTTGATGATAAGGTATGATACAGTATCTCTTCTATCCTGTAGCTCTTTATCTCCCATAGCTGGAGTATCCATAAGCTAAAATGTAGCACGTCTTACAGTTTTAGCATCTTTGAATCAATTCTCTTAACAATCGATTGTTTGAAGTCACAGACTCAGTTTCCAAAAGAATGCAACAGAGTTGTTTGATTTCTGTCCCTTCCAAAACAAAATATTTTTAAATGCCATTTTTAAAGAAAAGGAATCTTATTTGTTTGTTTGTTTTTAAATATTTTTCCATGGTTACATGATTTGTGTTTTCTCCCTCCCCCCATCCCGGAACTGACAAGCAATTGCACTGGGTTATACCTGTATTATCACTTGATACCGATCTCCATATTATTCCTTTTTGTAATAAAGTGTTAAAACCAAAACCTCAATTAAATACCCACATAAGCAACTGACAAATCATGTTTTTCTTCTGTGCTTCTACTCCCACAGGTCTTTATCTTGATCTGAATAGCAGTCTAGAAAAGGAATTTGAGAGGGGCATCTAGGTGACTCAGTGAATTGAATGCCTAATTTTTTTCCTGGAAGTTTTGCTATCAAAAAGAAGAAAAACACAAACTCTCCCTCCCAGCCTCCCTGACACCCACCCATAAGGCTTGAGATGCCCATTAACATATTTTGTTGCTGTGTGACCCTGTACAAGTCACTTAACCCCAATTTCCTAGCCTTTACCCCTCTTCTGCCTTGGAACCAATACATAGTATCACTTCTAAGATAGAAGGTAAGTGTTTTAAAAAAGAAAAAGACAAGGAATTTGACCAGATTTTTGAAGAGGGGCTTTAAAGAGGTTTGTAAGGATGTTAAGTAGCCAAAAATTCACAGTCTGCACTGCCAGTCACATGCGGAAATAATGCTCTGGTCCCACTGCCAGCTGAATCTTTGTATTGAGTTGTTTCTCCAGAGCTGTCATTCTCAGCAGGGAGAAGGGATGCTGAGATGCCCAGATATTTGGCACCAGAGATGATGTCTCCAAATGGTGAAATCCCTTTATTCTAAAGAAATGCTTTCAGAAAGTGACTTTAAATGAAGCTAAAGTGGATGAGCCTCGGGGCAGCTTTGCTTTATAGCTCTTCTCTCTTGCTCAAAGCTTGGGAATTTCAATGAGTTTTTGTTGGAATGAGGAATATAGGGAAAGTTAAAGAGTGTCAGTCCTCCTGGGGGGTGGTTCAGAGACATCCATCATAGTGTCACAGCTTTTGGATCGCCTCCTCTTAATCATTTTTTAGCTTCCTTATTCAACTCTCCCTCCCAGCCTCCCTGACACCCACCCAGAAGGCTTGAGATCCCCATTAACAATGTCTTCTTTTGATAAGGAGAAGGGGATAGGGTAGTTGAGTGGCTCAGTGGATTGAGAGCCAGGCCCAGAAATGGGAAGTTCTGGGTTCAAATTTGGCCTTAGATACTTCCTAGTTGGGAGACCTTGAACAAGTCACTTAACCCCTATTACCATTCTTTTGCCTTGGACCCAATACACAGTACTGATTCTGAGATGGAAGGTAACAGTTTAACAAATAAGTAAGTAAGTAAGTAAATAAATAAATAAATGCACTGGGGGCAAAGGTAAATAAAGGTAGGAGAGACAAATGATAAACTACTTTTCCTGATGTAAGAAGTGCCTTTCAAGGAGTATTTTCTCCCAGTCATTCAGAGATATATGTTGCTCAGGCTTTTATCTTCTCCCCTGGTGTCTTATATTTGTTTTGTTTATTTGTTTCTACCTCTGAGATAATATTTACCTTGGAATGGAAAGAACCTGGACTTTAAGTCAAGAGAGACTTGGGTTCTAATCTCACTTCTGATACTGACAATATAATAATGGGCAAGTTATTTAATCTCAATGAACCTCAGTTTTCACATCTGTGAAAAGGGGATAATAATAACTTGTATCACTTCATGGTTTTGTTATAAGGATTGTACAAAATAGTTTGCATACAAAGTATTTTATGAATCTTAAAGTTCTAATTAATTGTCAGTTTTTAGGATGTGCCTTGATGTTGGGAAAGATTGAAGGCAAAAGGAGAAGGGAACCAGAGAGGATGAGATAGATAAATAGTGTCAGGGAAATAACAAACCAGCTGGGATAGACTTCAGGAGATAGTGGAGGACAGAAGGACCTGGTGTGCTGTAGTCTATGGAATCACCAACAGTCAGACATGACTGAGGGACTGAACAACAACAGGATGTACATGTTTTATTCCCCCTACAAGACTACAAAATTCTTGAAGGCAGGAGTTGTGCCTTACATAAGTGTTGTTGGTGTAGTTCCTCTCGGACCTATAGTCAGGAAAGACCTGGGTTCAACTTGTGCTTATGCAAGTTATTAGATGTGAGATGCTGCGTACTTTGACTCTTGGGTCAGTTTGTGTTTTTCTTATTTTTGATAGCAAAACTTCCAGGAAAAAACATTAGGCACTGTCATCCTCAGGTGGCATAGTATGTAGAGTGCTGGAATTCAAATTACGAAAACTTGAGTTCAAATCTGGCCTCAGACACTTTTTAGGAAAGACTTTTGACCTCTCAACCTCAGTTTCCTCACCTGTAAAATAGGAATTATAATAGTACCTAACTTATAGTATTGTTGTGAGGATGTAAGATTACATATGCAAAGTAGTTTGTAAACCTTAAAGAGCCATATAAGTATTAGCTATGATTGCCCAGGTCCAGAACCATGACAGCATCCTTAATTCATCACTGCTGTCATATCTTGTTCTTCTACCTTCACAATATTTCCTTTCCCATCTGACCAGACACAGAACTTCCATTTGAGTTCAGGCCCTTGTCACCTCTCATCTGGACTTACCACAGAAGTATGATTGTCTCTTGTTTTTGTGGATTAATTGGTCTTTCTCCTATACTATCCCATTTCCCATATCTGTATCATTTGCTCAGTGTATCACTCATTCCTCTAACATTCTTCTCCTCAACTCTACTTCAATGAATCTTTAGCTCTTTCCAAAGCTGATGTCAAAGGTCACCTTCAACACTGGGTCCTTCTTGCTCCAAACACTCCTAAATTATATATATGAAGGGAACGAGAATTTATATAGTGCCTACTATGTGCCTGACATTGTGCTAAGCATATTTTACAAATATTATTCTATTTGAGCCTCACGACAACCTTGCAGTGTAGATGCTAATTATTATCCAATTTTATATTTGAAGAAACTGAGGCAAATCCTATCCCCTGAGCCACCAGATGCCTCTCTATAATAAACACAGCACATAGTATTACAGAAGAAGGTTTTAGGGTAAGAAAAAAGAAAATAAACAAAAATCCTTGAATGGAGCACACTATTGGCACCAAAGAGCTAAACAAATCCTCCAAGTCACAGCTCAAGGAAGAGGGCTCCATTCATGAATAAGTGACATGCCCAGGGTCATAGATTATAAATTATAGATTGATGCTAGATTTGAACTCAGATCTCTCATTCCCTCCCTCCTTTCTTCCTTCCTTTCCTTCCTTCCTCCCCCTTCCCTCCCTCCCTCCCTCCTTCCTTCCTTCCTTCCTTCCTTCCTTCCTTCCTTCCTTCCTTCCTTCCTTCCTTCCTTCCTTCCTTCCTTCCCTCCTTCCTTTCTTCCCTCCCTCCCCCTCCCTCCTTCCTTCCTCCCTTCCTCCCTTCCTCCCTCCCTTCCTTCCTTCCTTCCTTCCTTCCTTCCTTCCTTCCTTCCTTCCTTCCTTCCTTCCTTCCTTCCTTCCTTCCTTCCTTCCTTCCTTCCTTCCTTCCTTCCTTCCTTCCCTCCTTCCTTCCTTCCTTCCTTCCTTCCTTCCTTCCTTCCTTCCTTCCTTCCTTCCTTCCTTCTTTCCCTCCTTCCTTCCTTCCTTCCCTCCTTCCTTTCTTCCTTCCTTCCTTCTCCATTCTTTTTGTCCTTTCATCCTTTCTCTCTCTCTTCCTCTCTATTACTTTCTGTCTCTGACTCACTCCTCTTTCTCTCTTTCTGTCTTTGTCTCTCTATATATATTATATTCATCCCAGAAACATAAGTTCCTCAGTGGCAGGAATTGTTTTTGTCTTTATTTCCAGTGCTGAGTGCCTGGTACATAGTAGGTGCTTAATAAATGCACATTGAGTGATTTCCTCATCTATAAAGCAGGGATAATCATCCTCTTTCTAGCTCCATCACCAGACTATTGTGAGGAAAGCACACAGAAATGGTGTTGGGATATTATTTCCTCCTTTGCTCCTGAGGACTTAAGAGAAAAGGAGGTACCTGAGAGCACGCTATGGGTTCAGGAAGAGTAAAGCCAAGCTCTTTGGTCTTAAATTAATAGAAGACAGATGGTAACGGTTTAGCCAAAAGAAAATAGAAAGAATAAAACCAAGAGAACAGTGGCAAGCAGGATAGAGGAAGACTATCTCCTCCTCCCACCAGCCTGCCTAGAAAGGTCTGTTTATTCATGAATGGAGCCCTCTTCCTTGAGCTGTGACTTGGAGGATTTGCTTAGCTCTTTGGTGCCAATAGTGTGCTCCATTCAAGGAGTTTTGTTTATTTTCTTTTTTCTTACCCTAAAACCTTCTTCTGTAATACTGTGTGCTGTGTTTATTATAGAGAGGCATCTGGTGGCTCAGGGGATAGCATGCTGGACTTGGAGTAGGGAAGATCTGAGTTCAAATCCTACTTCTGATACTCAGTCGGACAAGTCACTTAGCCTGTTTTCCCATCTGTAAAATGGGGATAATAATAACAGTACCTCCCAGAGTTATTCTGAGAACCAAATATGAAAAATGTTTGTAGAGTGCTTTGTAAAACTCAATGTACTCTGGAATGTACTACTGGGTATTTTATCAGGACTATTATTGTTATTATTATTATTTATTCCATAGCTCTTACCCAGATGAAGATCTTGTACATATTTGTTGCTCAAGAGAGATTTGTTGCATGAATGAATGAATTTAGTCAACTTAGGTATGACCTTTGCCTCCCAGGATTGGTGAGAAGATCAAATAAAATAAAACTGTAAAGCACTTAGCCTTGTCAAGTGCCTTGACACATAGTAAACACTATATACATATTAGCTATTAGAAGTATATTAATTTAGTATATAATAATACTATGTAATAATGATGGAGAGGATTTTACGACACAAACATGGTACTGATCCCAAAGTCAGGCAGGTAAAAAACAGAGAAAGAAAACTATAGACCAATCTCCCTAATGAATATAAATGCAAAAATCTTAAATTGGATACTAGCAAAAAGACTCCAGCAAGTCATCACAAGGGTTATTCACTATGACCAGGCAGGATTCATACCAGGAATGCAAGGATGGTTCAATATTAGGGAAATACTCCACATAATTGACCATATTAACAAGCAAACCAACAAAAATCACATGATTATCTCAATAGAAGCAGAAAAAGCCTTTGATAAAATACAACACCCATTCCTATTGAAAACACTAGAAAGCATAGGAATAGAAGGGCCTTTCCTAAAAATAATAAAAAGTATATATCTAAAACCATTAACAAACATCATCTGCAATGCGGATAAACTAGATGCATTCCCAATAAGATCAGGAGTAAAACAAGGATGCCCATTATCACCTCTACTATTTGACATTGTACTAGAAACACTAGCAGTAGCAATTAGAGAAGAAAAAGAAATTGAAGGTATTAAAATTGGCAATGAGGAGCCCAAGTTATCACTCTTTGTGGATGATATGATGGTCTACTTAAAGAATCTTAGAAAATCCACTAAAAAGCTAGTGGAAATCATCAGCAACTTTAGCAAAGTTGCAGGATACAAAATAAACCCGCATAAGTCATAAGCATTTCTATGTATCTCCATCCCATTTCAGCAGCAAAAATTAGAAAGATAAATTCCATTTAAAATCACCCTAGACAATATAAAATACTTAGGAATCTATCTGCTTAAACAAACACAGGAACTATATGAACACAACTACAAAACACTCTCCGCACAATTAAAACTAGATCTAAACAATTGGAAAAACATTGATTGCTCATGGGTGGGATGAGCTAACATAATAAAAATGACAATCCTGCCCAAATTAATTCACTTATTTAGTGTCATACCCATTAAACTACTAAAAAACTTTTTTACTGAATTAGAAAAAAAAACAACAAAGTTCATTTGGAAGAACAAAAGATCAAGGATATCCAGGGAAATCATGAAAAAAAAAATGTGAAGGAAGGAGGACTTGCAGTCCCAGATCTCAAACTGTATTATAAAGCAGTGGTTATCAAGACAATTTGGTATTGGCTAAGAGACAGAAATCAGTGGAATAGACTTGGGGTAAATGACCTCAGTAAGACAGTCTATGATAAGCCCAAAGATCCCAGTTTTTGGGCCCCAACCCCACTATTTGATAAAAACTGCTGGGAAAGTTGGAAGACAGTTTGGGAGAGATTAGGTTCAGATCAATATCTCACACCCTACACCAAGATAAACTCAGAATGGGTGAATGACCTGAATATAAAGAAGGAAACTATAAACAAATTAGGCGAACACAGAATAGTATACTTGTTAGATCTTTGGGAAAGGAAAGACTTTAAAACCAACTAAGAGCTAGAAAAAAAATCACAAAATGTAAAATAAATAATTTTGATTACTCAAACTAAAAAATTTTTGTACAAACAAAACAAATGCATCCAAAATTAGAAGGGAAGCAACAAATTGGGAAACAATCTTCATTACAAAAACATCTGACAAAGGTCTAACTACTCAAATTTATAAAGACCTAAATCAATTGTACAAAAAAAATCAAGCCATTCTCCAATTGATAAATGGACAAGGGACATGAATAGGCAGTTTTCAGCCAAAGAAATAAAAACTATTAATAAGCACATGAAAAAAAGTGTTCCAAATCTCTTATAATCAGAGAGATGCAAATCAAAACAACTCTGAGGTATCACCTCACACCTAGCAGATTGGCTAACATGACAGCTATGGAAAGTAATGAATGCCGGAGGGGATGTGGCAAAGTAGGGACATTAATTCATTGCTGGTGGAGTTGTGAATTGATCCAACCATTCTGGAGGACAATTTGGAACTATGCCCAAAGGGCGATAAAAGACTGTCTGCCCTTTGATCCAGCCATAGCACTGCTGGGTTTGTACCCCAAAGAGATCATAAGGAAAAAGACTTGTACAAGAATATTCATAGCTGCGCTCTTTGTGGTGGCCAAAAATTGGAAAACGAGGGGATGCCCTTCAATTGGGGAATGGCTGAACAAATTGTGGTATATGTTGGTGATGGAATACTATTGTGCTCAAAGGAATAATAAAGTGGAGAAGTTCCATGGAGACTGGAACGACCTCCAGGAAGTGATGCAGAGCGAGAGGAGCAGAACCAGGAGAACATTGTACACAGAGACTAATACACTGTGGTATAATCAAACGTAATGGACTTCTCCATTAGTGGCGGTGTAATGTCCCTGAACAATCTGCAGGGATCTATGAGAAAGAACACTATCCACATTCAGAGGAAAAACTGTGGGAGTAAAAATACCAAATAAAAACAACTGCTTGATCACATGAGTCGAAGGGGACATGGCTGGGGATGGAGACTCTAAACGATCATCCTGGTGCAAACATCAACAACATGGAAATGGGTTCTGATCAAGGACACATGTAATACCCAGTGGAATTTCGAGTTGGCTGCAGGAAGGGTGGGGGAGGGGAGGGAGGGAAATAATGTGATTATTGTAACCAAGGAATAATGTTCTAAATTGACTAAATAAACTAATTCAAATGGAAAAAAATAAAAATCTCCACATACAACCAAAAATAAATAATGATGGAGAGGCTGACAGAGTCAGGATGACCCGCATTCAAGACCTATATATGACAGTTATTGGCTGAAAGACTGGATAAATCACTTAACTTCTCTCACTGTCTCAAGAAACACTTTGGGATTTTAATTGCTGAAAGGCCTGCCCTGAGAGAGTGAGTTTTCTCATAGGAAATTCCTCTTCTATCAATGAAATCACAGACCCAGACTACTTCTCCCCCCCCCCATAATTGGGGAAATGTTCCCCAGAAGTGAAACATTCAGATTTCAAATAGAAATTGGAGGGGCAGCTAGGTGACTCAGAAGATAGAGCACCAGGCCGAGGGGCAGGAGGTCCTGGGTTCAGATCTAACCTGAGACACTGCCTAGCTGTATGCCCCTGGGCAAGTCAGTTAACCCCAATTGCCTGGCCCTTCTGCCTTGAAACTGATACTTAGTAGTATTGATTCTAAGACAGAAGGTAAGGGTTTAGAAAAAAAATAAGTTGAAAAATGAGAAAAAGATGTTCCCACCAAAAAAAATGCTCTCAATTGTGGATAAATTTAGAGAACAAATTCACGCTTTAAAAGATGTGGTGGTGTTGAAGAGAGTCCTGGGAATAGTCATGACTAGGATTAAAGGGATGGATAGAAAATGAATCCTGGGAAGAAAGATAAAAAGATTTGGTCTTGTTTAGTTTGGGAAGAAGAGGGCTCCTGGGGTGATGAAGAGAGCAATACTCTTCTCAGTTATATGAAGACTGTTTAGATAAAGAATCTGAACCAGTTCTTTTCTTTTAAAATCTTTTTCTTTTTTTTTTTGAACATTTTTTCATGGTTACATGATTCATGTCCTCTCCCTTCCCTCTTCCCTGTCCTCTCCCAGAGCTAACAAGCAATTCCACTGACCAGCTATTTTCTTTTTTTTTTTTAACCCTTCCCTTCCCTCTTAGAGTCAATACTGTGTATTGGTTCTAAGGCAGAAGAGTGGTTAGGGCTAGGCAATGGGGGTCAAGTGACTTGCCCAGGGTCACACAGCTGGGAAGTGTCTGAGGTCACATTTGAACCTAGGACCTCCTGTCTCTAGACCTGACTCTCAATCCACTGAGCTACCCAGCTGCCCCCTGACCAGTTATTTTCTTAAAAATGATTTCAAATAATTTTTTGTTGGTATCATTCATTTTCCATCCCTCCTTTCTTTGTATTCCTCCCTTCTTGCCTCTCTTATAAAAATAAAAAAATAAGGGGCAACCGGGTAGCTCAGTGGATTGAGAGCCAGGCCTAGAGACGGGAGGTCCTAGGTTCGAATCTGGCCTCAGACACTTCCCAGCTGTGTGACCCTAGGCAAGTCACTTGACCCCCATTGCCTAGCCCTAACCACTCTTCTGCCTTGGAGCCAATACACAGTATTGACTCCAAGACGGAAGGTAAGGGTTTAAAAAAATACAAATTAATAAATAAATCATAAAATAATGAATAATAGATAAAATAAGAGTAATACTTTTAATAATAAATAAAAATAATTCAGCAAAAGTAAACAATATATCAGAAAAAGTCTGAAGTGTGTTATATTCTACACCCAATGATCCCTATATCTTCAAAGAAAAAGATGAAGGGAAAAATGTATCTTTTTCATTTCTCTTCCTGGACAGCTAGATTGGTCAGTGAAGAGAGGGGTGGATCTGTAGTCAGGAAGATCTGAGTCAAATCTGGCCTTAGATACTTACCAGTTGTTTGACCCTGCACAAGTCACTTCACCTCTGTTTGCCTCCGTGTTCTCATTTGTGAAATATGAATAATCAAAGCATCTACCTTCTTGGAGAGCACTTGTAAATATTCATGATAAATTTGCATGATTGTTTCCAGGGTTTTATTGCTGTTATTTCCCATTTACATTGTTGTAGTCATGCATATGGTTCTAGTGGTTTTATTCTGCACTGGTTCGTATAAATCTTCCAGTACTTCTTTGTATTCATCATATTCAGCCTTCTTAATGGCACAGTAATGCTCTGTTACTTTCATGTGCTATGGCTTATTTAGACATTTCCCATCAATGGACATCAATTTTGTTTCTTTGCTACCAGCTGTAATTATTCTGGTGTAGACAGGCCTCTCTTGGAACCATTGACCTTTTTAGGATATATTGGAATGTACGCCCAGTGGTGGGATCTTGGCGACTCTTCTGAGGACAGACTAGAAGGGATGAAAGTAAATGAAAGTTTTTGATAGCATGTTAGAAATAACTTCTTGTCCGGTATTTTTTTTTTTATTTGAAGTGTCTTTTGTGTGAAATCCCCATCCCTGGGGATCGCACAGAAAGCACTAGGAAATCAAATGTCCTGGGTGGGATGCAAAGGGAGGGACTGGATCAACCCAAGCTCAACCCAAGGTCTTTTTTCACTCTTATTGGTCCATGATTCTAAGGAATCCAGATCCTGAAGATTAGAGGGGAAAAGGTTTTGAGCTTACCTGATTTGACTTGCATTTCCCCCTACCCTCTGCCTCTTTTAGACAAATGAGGGTTTGCCAATTCTACTCTTGTTTAGTAAAATCTGGCAAATGAATTTGAAAAGGACAAAACGTGGTCTTAGAAGCCCTTCTGGTCCAACAGCCTCATCTCACAAGTGAGGAAACTGAATCCTAGAGAGATGGAGAGAGAATTGCCCAGCGTCATAGAGGGGAGAGCCAATTTTAGTCCTCTTTTCCCAATCCCATGGCCCTATGGCATGCCCACGACCACAGCAGTGGCCATATTGGGATTGGCAGCAGAATTTAAGGCCAGGCATCAGGGCTCCAATCAATCCATGACTCACTCCAGTACACTGAGTGGAGATGTAACAACTGGGCTGAGGCTTCTATTAATTGCCCAGTTGGGATTGTTGTGTCTGACTTTTCACATTTGAGATTTTCCTGCTAAAGAGTTTGGAGTGGTTTTCAATTTCTTTCTCCAGCTCATTTTACAAATGAGAAAACTGAGGCAGATAGGGTTAAATGATTTTTCCAGGGTCACACAGCTAATTGGCGTCTGAGGCTAGATTTGAACTCAGGAAGATGCCTCTACCTGTCTCCAAGTCTGGTGCCCTATCCACCAGGATCTCTAGCCTGACCCAGAGGGCTATAAACCCACTTTACTGGGCTATGGTAGAAGGGAGAAAAACTGGACAAGAAGAGTGTCTCCTGCTCACCTGTGCAAAGAGAGCCTCGTAGAGGCTGTGTTGTTGTTCAATCTTTTCAGTCATCTGTGACTCCTTATGATCTCATTTGGGATCTTCTTGACAACGATTCTGGAGTAGTGTACCATTTCCTTCTCCAGCTCATCTGACAGATGGGGAAACCAAGGCAAACAGAGTCTAAGTGGCATGCCCAGGATCACACAGCAAGAAGTGTCTGAAACGTGATTTGAACTCAGAAAGATGAGTCTTCCTTCCTCTAGGTTCTACCATTCCATCCACTGAACCACCTAACCACTCTGTTGCCAAAGGGTAGAACTATCTAAAACATACTCAGTGATTGATGCTCTGCTCTACAATGAGCTAACCCCAGCTCTGACAACTGCTTGGTTGTGTTGATGGAACAGACTTGTAATTCTCTATTGATCACCTCCACCCTGCTTCTTCTATGCCTGTAATCTACAAATATCTTCAACTTGTCCAATGGGAGTCTCCCACTTGGCATTTGTCTCCCCTTCACCTGCTTCCCCATCTACACAGATCTCAGCTCCACCTCCACAGATGATCAGCATCCCTGGGCGCATGATACATAGATTTGCTTCTCACAATCCCTATTATAATGGCTCTTTTCCAAGGAAAGTGCATTTTCGCTTTTTGCTGGCATCTATCAACACTGAAGGGAGAATTAGATGTTTCACCTTCTAATGATTTAACTTCAGATTTTCACATTTTTACCAGTTATTTCTCTTATTTAGTTATTGTGTCTTAACACAATGCTGGTTGTCTTTTCTCCACTTAGAAGCCCCGATAGATGAATTTAGTCCCTATATCTCAGCTAGCGTCTGCAAATAGTCAGAAAGAAAATAGAATTAAAGGTCAATCTAGGTTTCAAGGCCAAACTACATGTTTGCTCAGAATAGCTAAGTGGTAAGAAGGACTGAAGGAATCAGGATGGGTAGATAGGGGATTCTGAGGGTAAAAGTGAAGTTTATAAGCAGCCCTTGAGAGGAACTGGTCCCAGATCAAGAGAATTCTTTTTTTTTTTAAACCCTTCCCTTCCATCTTGGAGTCAATACTGTGTATTGGCTCCAAGGCAGAAGAGTGGTAAGGGCTAGGCAATGGGGGTCAAGTGACTTGCCCAGGGTCACACAGCTAGGAAGTGTCTGAGGTCAGATTTGAACCTAGGACCTCTCATCTCTAGGCCTGGCTCTCAATCCACTGAGCTACCCAGCTGCCCCTGATCAAGAGAATTCTTATTTGGGGATCCCTGAAGAAATCAGATGAGAGAAATTTGAGAAAGAATAAAGATTTGGAGATTGGACTTGGAATCAGGAAAACCTGAATTCAACTTCCACCTCAGACACTTAATAATGTTATCTCGGGCAAGTCTTATAACCCCCTCTCAGCCTCAGTTTCTTCAACTGTAAAATAGGGATAATAGGGGCAGATGGGTGGCTCAGTGGATGGAGAACCAGGCTCAGATATGGGAGGTCCTAGGTTCAAATCTGCCCTCAGACACTTCCCAGCTGTTTGACCCTGGCCAAGTCACTTAACCCCCATTGCCTAACCCTTACTTCTCTTCTGCCATGGAACCAATACACAGTATGGATTCTAAGACAGAAGATAAGGGTTTTTTAAAAAATAAAATAAGGATACTAATAAGACCCAACTCATAAGTCTATTGTAAAAATCAACAAGATGCTATATGTACAGTGCTTTGTAAATCTTAAGTGCTACATAAATGATGACTATTATTATTACTACACTTTGATTTGGGAAAATGGAAGATGGGAAGTATTACAGAAAAACTGTATTCAAACCATAGTTTTAAGAAATTAAATCTGGGAACCTTCCTTTACTTACCTGGGGTTTGCTTTCTTTGTCTGGAAGATGAGGGATTTGGGCAAGATCTGGGGAAAGGAGCCTGCATATGGTGGAATAAGGTAAACTCACCTAAATAAATACAAAGGAACAAATTTTGTTAAAAACAAAAAAGTAGGCTAATACTTAAGTAAAATAATTCTTACCTTTTCCCAGGATTTCATGTAATATTTTCATTTTTAATTACCATTACAGTAGTTGTAATATAGTTTTAAAAGTCAACAAAATGCTTTATTGAAGGAGCATCTGGGTGGCTCCGTGGATAGATGTGGGCCTCCAGATAGGAGTCCTGGGTTCAAATTTGACTTTAGACACTTCTTAGCTATGTGATCCTGGGCAAGACACTTAACCCCAGTTGCCTAACCTTTACTGCTCTTCTGCCTTGGAACCAATACATAGTATTGATTCTAAGACAGAAAGTAAGGGTTCCAAATATATATATATATATATATATATATATATGTATATATATATTCTATTGATTAAAATGGCTTTCATGAAACAGATGGGCATTTTAAAAATTAATATTACTTAGGTGAGGCAGCTAGATGGCTCTGTGGATTGAGTGCTGGGTTTGGAGTCAAGAAGACTTGAGTTTAAATCTGACCTCAAACAAATACCAGCTGTGTGATTCTGGACAAGTCATCTAACCTCTGTTTACCTTAATCCACCGGAGAGAGATGGCATATTACTTCAGGATCTTTGCCAAGAAAAACTTCTGAACAGTATGGTCCACAGCCTTTCAACGAGTTGGACATGATTGAATAACAACAACAATAAAATGCCTTATGCAACCCATGTGTCAAATGCTGACCTTTGACAGATGGACCAGGTTCAATTTCAGTGGCCTTCTCTGATAATAATCATCTATCTGGTCTGTGCTCCCACTCTGCATTTCCCTGGGAGTATAAAAATCTGACTTATGTCTTTTGAAGGGTCCTCAGATCCCCTGCAAAGAGCAATTTAATAAGGACATGAAAAAAATCCAAGGAAATGATGAAAACAGAAAGACTCATACCTGAGCCCTTTGCAACTAATAGGAACAACCTAATGGAAATAAAGCTGAATTTAGAATCTCATCTTCCTTGAGTTCAAATCTGACCTCAGACACTTACTAGCTGGGTGACCTTGGGCAAATTGCTCGACCCCATTTGCCTCAGTTTCCCCATTTGTCAAATGAACTGGAGAAAGAAATGGCCAACCACTCAAGTATCTTTGCCAAGAAAACCTCCAATGGGGTCATAAAGAGTCATATAGAACTGAAAAATGAGTCAACAATTTATATTAGGTTTTTATCACAACATTTATTGTAACAATCCTGGGAGGCAAGTGATATTATTGTTCCTATTTTATAAACAAGGAAACTGAGGCAAATAGAGTTTAAGTGACTTGTCCATGGTTACACTAATAAATGACTGAGGCAAGATTTGAATTCAGGCTTGAGATGTCATATTAGATACCATATACCTCTATATCTATGATCCCTGGTCGCTGCAATTTTTCCTTCCCCAGAATTTAGTTCATAGTTCCTGAAAAATCTCATGCTTAATGGAAGACAGTTCTGTATCACGATTAATAAATAAACATTTCCTATTAGCAAAGTGTAAGGCACTTTGCTAAGTGCTGGAGATACAGAGAAAAAGCAAAAAAATAGTTCCTGCCCTCATGGAGCTTATATTCTAATGGAGATATCCTGTACATAAATAAGAATATGCTAGCTATATAGAGTATATGTTAAAAGAAGGGGCAGGAGTAGTGGGAGGAGAGGGTTGGGGGAACAGAGTGAAAAGCCCTCCTCTAGAAAATAGCATTCAAATTGTCTTTAAAATTTTTTTCTATTTTAATAAACCTGTCTTAGGATCAATACTGTGTATCAGTGCCAAGGCAGAAGAGCAGTAAGAACTAGGCAATAGGGGTTAAGTGACTTGTCCAGGATCATACAGCTCAGAAGTGTCTAAATCCAGATTTGAAATCAGGATCTGTCATTTCTAAGCCTGGCTCTGTTCACTGAGCCACCTAGTTGCCCCTTGAAAGGGTCTTTGGAGAATTTTTAATTTTAAATGCCTACTTTCTAAGTATCATTTCTAAGACAGAAGAGCAGCAAGGGCTAGGAAATTAGTGTTAAGTTTCTTGCCCAGGGTTACAGAACTAGGAAGTCTAAATTGAAATGTTAAAAAATACTTCATTAAAAGATATTTTATTTCCCCAATTACATGTAATAACTATTTTCAGTATAGACTTTCCAAAAAATTGTAAGACTCAAATTATCTCCCTCTTTCTCTTCTGTCTTGGAGATGGCAAGCAATTTGATCTGGAGTATACATGAATAATCATACAAAACTTCCTTTCATATTGTTCATTGTTTAAAATTAAATGTATAAAAATTAACTCTATTTTCTTTCTTCTCCCTTCCCTTCTCTCACTGGAAAAAACAAAACCAAAATCAGAACCAAAACCAAACTCTTGTAACAAATATGTAACAAAATAAAATGAATTTCCACATTGGCCATTTAGAAAGATGATTATCTCATTATGTATTTTAAATCTTTCACTTCTCCATCAGGTAAAATGTAGCCTCCTTCATCATCAATCGTATAGAATTGTGATTGGATATTGTATTAATTAAAGTTCTTAAAACCTTCAAAGTTATTTGTTAAATTCTATTCTTGTTAACAAAGACCTTTTGTACTTTACAAGTCGTTTTCCAAGTTCTGCTCATGTCACTTTGCATCAGTTAATTCAAGTCTTCTCTGGTTTCTCTAAAATCATCACTTTTATAATTTCTAATTGCAGTCCATCAAATTTACATATCATAATTTATTCAGGTATTCCCCAACTGAAGGGCACCTCCTTGATTTTTAGTTCTTTGTTGTTACTATTAAGTTATTGAGTTATAATCTTAACCTCCTTTTTTTTATCTGGAGAAATCCTATGAGAGTAACAGAACTAAGGAAGGAGATGGGTCCTAGGTGGATGGTAAAGTTACTTTCAGGGGATCCCTTAATTGTTACCTTATGTCAAAGACACATGGGAGTTTTATATATATATATATATATATATATATATATATATATATATATATATATATTCACTTTCATGAGACCTGAAGATTAACTTGACTTTGAGTACCTAGTCACGCTATGGCAGAAGCCCAAATATTCTCAACCATGTGACCCCAGAATTGGAGAATTATACGCCTTTAGCTTTCTAAAGAGAAAAGTGAAGTGTTGTCCTCTTAGAGAAAAGTAGAACTCTTCAGGATTTGGAGGAAGCAACAAAGGAATATACAACATGAGGAGGAAAAAAAACAACAACATCCTTTGCGAGACCTCTAATGCCATAAATGGTTAAGAAAATTTATGGGATGATGGAACATCAAGAGGGAAGGGTGTTGCCTATATAGGAACTTGAAGTGCAAGCCTTTCCTGGTTAGTGTTGAGGGGGAAAGAGTCTAAGATCTCAGGGTTAGGATTTAGTACTGGGTGAAAGTGGAATTCACGGAATTTCCCCATCTAGGACTTCTAAGATTATTTCTTTCCAAGGGAATTCTGATCCACAAGATGGGGCTCAGAATTAGTATGGAGATCTATAACACACAATAGAAAATGAGACTTCCTAGAGAAGGAAGAGAATTGTATTGAATGTTTATGAGATATTGTGAGTCTTTTATATGTTTTCTGCATTTTCTGTGGGGTAAAATATAAACTCTCCTCTATCTGATATATTCATTATTACCTGGAAAATATAATTATTTCTCTCCCTCCCTCACCCCCTCTCTCTCTCACCTGCTGAGAGGACAAACAATGTGCCAATTATATGTGCAAATCATATGAAACATGTCCATAATATCCATATTTTTAAAAAAGCAAGGAAAACAAAGTAAGAAACATACCTCAATTTGTGCTCAAGGTTTATTCATTTTCTCTCAGGAGGTGGACAGCATTTTTTAATCATGAATCCTTTGGAATTGTCTTGGATCATTGTATTGTTCAGAGTAGCTAAGTCTTTCACAGTTAATCATCATTATGACATTGTTGTTACTGTGCACAGTGACCTGATTCTACTCACTTCACTTGGCATCAGTTCAGGTCTTGCCACGCTTTTCTGAAACCACCACCCTCGTCATTTCTTATAGCACAGTAGTACTCCATTGCAATCATGTGCCATGACTTGTTCAGCCATTTCCCAATTGATGAGCATCCCTTTAATTTTTAATTCTTTGTCAGCACAAGAAGAATTGCCAAAAATACTTTTGCATATATAGGCCATTTTCTTTTTTCTTTTGTGACAATTAAGAATTCTGAGTAAGAAGATCAATTTATTGATTGGGCTAGCAATAATCAATAATGGTCAATGATCCTCTCAGTAAGCAAAGACCAAGTCCTCTTGCACAGTTCCCTAATTATAATTTTGTGAACTTATTATTCAGCCCCTCCCTTGGACATCCCAAGACATCTCTAATTGGTGAATAGCCAATGAGGAGGTGGTTCATCAAATCTCTCAATCCTTCCTATCCCCTGGATGATGGTTGGTAGCCCCATAATTAGTTCCATGTCCTAAAAACTAGGGGGAGGAATTGAGTTCTTCCCAATCAGGATTGTCCTTCTGTAATGTTTCTTAATGAAAGAGTCAAGGACTTAGTTCTACTTCTGACAGATTCTCCAAGTTTAAACTAGTTTTTATTTCCCTAATAAGATGAACTCAAAATCTCCCCTTTTTATCTACTGTGCTTTAATGTAGGGCATTCCTTGAAGTTCCCAGGAAAAAAGGAATGAGGGATGAGTCTCAGCCTCAATTCAGAATTCAGTAATAGAAATAATTCAATATTTTAAAAATAAATCCTCTCACTTTGATCTCTTTGGGATATAGATCTAGTAGTGGTATTGTTTTTCAAAGAGTATGCACAATTTTATAGTACTTTGAGCACAGTTCCAAATTGTTTCCCAGAATTCTTGGACCAGTGCTCAACTCCACCAATAGTTCATTAATGTGCCTATTTTCCCTCATCCCCCCCTAGCATTTTTCATTTCTGTTAGGTGCGAGAGGTACTTCAGAGTTGTTTTAATTTGCATTTCTGTAATTGCTAGTGATTTAGAGCATTTTTTTTCATATGACTATATCTAGTTTTGATTTCTTTGTCTGAAAACTGCCTGTTCATGTCTTTTGACTTCAGTATTGTTCAGTTGGGGAATAACTCTAATTTTTTATAAATTTGACTTAGTTCTATACTTAGTGTATGTTGCAGAAATGAGGTCTTTATCAGAAAAATCTGCTACAAATTTTTTGATATTACTTCATTGTCTATGTCTTTAGCACAATGCAGTTTCCATGGTCATTTTTTGATTAGGTCTATTTTTGCTTTTGTTTCATCTGAGACTATGATTGCTATCCCTGCTTTTTTTATTTTTTCACTTCAGCTTAAGCACATTAGATTCTGCTTCAGCCATTTATCTCTCTGTATGTGTCTTTCTGTTTCAAGTTTGTCTCTTGTAAGCAACATATTATTGAATTCTGGTTTCTAGTACATTCTGCTATTTGCTTCTATTATATGGGTGAGCTCACCCTATTTACATTTCCAGTTATAATTACTGTATGATTCCCTATATACCATTATCTTCTGTTTCTTCTCTTTCTCTCTCTTTTAATCCTGTCCATTCTCAAAAGTCAGTTTTACTTCTAACTACCATCTCCCTTAATCTATCCCCCCTTATCTCTTTGCCTACCTTTCTCTTAAACCTTTCCCCTCCTATTTCCCTATTAGGCAAGTTACACTTCTATACACAATGAAGTATGAATATATATTCTTCCTTCTTTGAAGCAATCCCAATGAGAACAAGCTTCAAGTATTGCCCATCCTACTCCTCTCATTGTCCCTTCCACTGTAAAAGTTCTTTCTTGTGCACTTCTTTTATTGAAAAAAAAGTCCCCATTTTACCTTCCCCCCTTTCTCCTAGTGCATCCCTCTTTCTTCTCCCCTGCTGGGGGCCATCAAGCCACAATGTTTTGACACAGTCACTTGTGGAAACCAGGAGATCACAAAGTGGCTCCTTGGGAGGATGGAGACACCCACTTAGCTCCCCTCTGTGTAACTTCTCCCACTAACATCCCTTACTATTGAAATTGCTATGATTATTGTTCTCTCCCTAGCTACAGGAAAAATAATATGAGAGCAAAATACTTGCAGGATTGATAAATATGTCCCACCTTAATCCCTCCAGAATATCATTAAAAGATCATCTTTCCAGAATTAAACCCAAAGATTCTTAGGTACCCACTTAGGTACCCCCCCTTCTCCACCCCCACTGCCAGGGACAACAGGCATATTAATCATCTCTTAGGCACAGGCTAGTACATCACACTTCACTGGTTTGTTGTCTTTGCAGAATCCCAAGCAACATTCCCAAGATGCCTTAATGAAATATAAGAAAAATGAAACCTGGAAATTAGAATATACTTAAATCTGGATTATATTGATTTTACCTTTTAACCCCACACTTAGCAGCAGTGTTTTGTTAGCTATCTCCTAAGTGATTCTGATTGATTATATAAGTTGATTAAAAGCAATAATAATTTTCTTAGCTGGTCATCCCCACAGGTCAGTGGGAAAAGATCACTGGTTACCTTGCCTGTGACATTTACTTCTAGCAAACTTTGCTTTGTTGTAGCAACTTGGTATGAAAGATGGTCATAGAATGTTAATTAAACAATTTGTTAAAAGTTAATGTATGACCTATCCAATTATCTGTAAGAAATCATGTAAGTTGAAAAATGAGACTGTGTGCCAAGAAAAAATGTAACCACTGAGGTATAAAAATAAAGATGACTCTGTGCCAAGTGGAACAGCAACTTGTCAAACCTTATCTACCTTTGTTGCCACACCTAGTCAGAAGGAACCCTGAACTTTGTAGACTGATGGACAGCCTTTAAAACTCCTAACTTTTTCATTTTGGTGGAAGATCATTCCAATATAATCAACTCAAATCCTTGACCTCTGCCTATGCAAACTCCTTTTACTACTCTGATAATGATTGTGTTCTTAGGAGTATCATCATCCCAGAAAGGAATGTAAACAGTTTAACTTTTGAAACTCTTATGATTACTCTTTCATGTTTACCTTTTTGGCTTCTTTTGAGTTACCTGTTTAAATGTCAGGTTTTTCATCAGGAATACTTGAAAATCCTTTAATTCATTGAATATCTATTTCTCTTCCTGAAGGATTGCACTTAGTTTTGCTGAGTTTAGGTGGTTCTTGGTTGTGATCCTAGCTCCTTTGCCTTCTAGAATATCATATGCCAAGTCCTATGCTCCTTTTTTATAGAAGTCACTAAATCTTGTGTGAAATAATCTATGGCTCCATGAGATTTGAATTATTCCTTTCTGGATGCTTGAAGTATTTTTTCTTTGACCTGGGAACTCTGGAATTTGTCTACAATATTTCTGGGAATATTAATTTTGTGATCTCTTTCAGGCAATGATTGATGGATTTTTTTAAAATTTCTATTTTACCCATTGGATATAAGATTTTGGGGCAGTTTTCCTTGATAATTTGATGTCTGGGCTCTTTTTTTATTATGGCTTTCAGGTAGTCCAATCATTCTTTTTTTTTTAAACCCTTACCTTCCATCTTATAATCAATACTGTATGTTGGTTCTAAGGCAGAAGAGAGGCTAGGGCTAGGCAATGGGAGTAGAGTGATGTGAATCTTAAAACTGCTAGACTCTACTTCAGAAGATTTGATTAAGCTATTCCCCATTTTTAACAATGGAGGTACTTGGTCAGGAATGTATTGAGAACTTTAAAATTACTCCACCCTGCTCAGACAGTGCCTTAGGAGAAGATAAAGTTGCAAATTCCTGATTGAACAATGAAAAGTCCCCAACTCATACTTATAGTGAAGCAAAAACCCTAAGCTAGGTGGTCTATTTTTAGATCTAATACAAAAGGGTGCTAAGTACCTATAAAGGTTAAATTAATCACTAAAAGGTCAAGCAACTTACAAAAGGCAAGCTTAGCAAAAGAGATGTGAAATACTCAGAAGATATAATATACCCAGAGAAGGTGAGAACTCAAGAGTGATGAGAACTAAGAATGGGCAGTCTTAGGGAAAAGCGTCTACTATGATTGGTAGATGTGAAAATTTAGGGGAGGTGACATAAGAGAAAATTCTCCTTAAAAGTAGCCCTCTGAACTCAGTTCAGGGTTGAGGAGTTCAGAGGAGGGTCTCTGAACTCAGTTCAGGAGTTGAGGATTTCAGTGAAGGACTGGAGCTTGCTTGGGACAATCTTGTGGTGAGTGATAAAGACTGACTCTCTCTCCCTTAAGGCTCAGGCCTAGGCCAAATGGCCTAGGCCCTTTGTACTATTCTCTCTCTCTCTCTCTCTCTCTCTCTCTCTCTCTCTCTCTCTCTCTCTCTCTCTCTCTCTCTTCCCTTACTTCCTTCATTTGTGTTAATTAAAATCTCCATAAAACCATGCTGACTAGGGTATTTTCATATTTGGGAATTTCCCCAAATATATCAAATATATACAAGACAAAGTGTGGTAAGGGCTAGTTAATGAAAGTTAAGTAACTTGCCCAGAGTCATCCAGCTAGGAAGTGTCTGAGACCAGTTTTGAACCTAAGACCCTCCCATCTCTAGGCCTAACTCTCAAACAACTGACCCACCTAGCTGCCTCTCACTCTTTGTTTCCCCCCAATTTCCTCTCTATAATTCATATCCCTTTCCTTAACACTTTTGGGAAATCTTATTGGGCTTGGACTCAATTAGCATTTTTTCTTGAGGCTTCACTTGTACCTATTTTCTCCTTGTTGTCTTCTTCTAAATTTTTGTCTTGGTCTCTCTTGCCACCAAAGTAACTTTTAATGGTCAAATTCTTTTTATGTTTACTTATTTTTCCAACCTTATTTCTTGACTTGGAACTTTATGTTAAGTTGGGTTCTGCTTACCTTGGAATAGGGAGGCAACTGAACCCTAAGGTTCAGGCTTTATTTTATGTTTATGTTTTCAAAACTAGTTTGGGGGAGGGGAGGGGTGCAAGTTTTTGGTGCTTCCAAGGTGGTATGATCTTGGGAGAGGTGTGGTCATTGATCTTCTGGTCTGTACTCTTGGCTTTATCCAAGAAGGGCCCCTGTGTCTGTGTAGCTACTATTACAAGCACTTACCTTTGCTTTAGTCCTGTGACCAGGGTCACTGCTTTCTTGTGAACAACTATCACCACTCTTATCTACCCTGGAACTTTGACCCAGAACTGTGTATGAGCAACAATTATTGATCAACATCAGCTGTACCAAGTGCCAGCAAAGGGTCCCTTGTAATTGCTTTCTGAGCAGTTGGTCAACCCTTTCACCATGTTTGGACTGAAAGCTCCTGAAATTGCTGTCACTAAGTGCATGGGCTCCAGATAGACCTCCACCAAATCTTTACCTCAATATTGCAGACTTCTGCTCACCTCTGAAGTTCTTTTTTTGGGGGGGGGGGCAGCTAGATGGTTTAGTAGATTCAGAACCATGTCTAGATGTGGGAGGTCCTGGGTTCAAATATCACCTCAGATACTTTCTAGACTAGACTGGACAAGTCACTTAATTCCCATTGCCTAGCCCTTACCACTCTTCTTCCTTGGAACTAATACACAATATTGATTCTAAGACAGAATATAAGGGGTTGAAAAAACTGAGTGAGGACCACAACTAGCTTTTGTTTATATAGGTCACTATCTATTAATATTTACCATATTGGAAATTTAAATGTCATAGCATTATTATTAAAATAGTTTTAAAATAAATCCCCTGAAAAGCACTTGACAACTCTCAGAGGTCCCTGGACCACACTTTGAGAACCACTGACTTAATTAATTCACCTCAAAACATAAAAATCATCATTGACTCTTCCCTATACTTTGCCTAATCCACTGAATTCATATCCAGTCAATCACCAAATACTGTTGATGACTCCTTCGCAGGAGTGTGCTAGAGCCAGCATGAACAGATTGTTAAATTTTCAGTGAGAACATTTACACTTCAGAAATCTGCAAATGCTACAAATCAGAGCTTGATTTATTGTTTTGTTGATTGTCTAGACTTAAGAAAGTGATGGAGAAAATGTTAATTATGCACAATAAAAATTTTAAATGTGTTGTGAATACATTTCTTCCCCTCCATCTCTCAGAGAGTTGGCTGCTAAACATTTACCAGCACACCACTGTTCCTTCTCAATTTAATTTGCATCTTTCTTTTCCTCTCTTTTCCTTTCACCACTAGTCTAGGTATATTGCTGCTGGGATCTAGCCTTTCTCACACTAGGCAGCAGATGGGAGCTGTCCATGGCTGAAACCTTTTCATAGAAACAAGGGAGGGGGAAGAGTTATTAGTAAAAACCTGGCATAAAAGGCCACAGGTAGGCTCATTAAGTTGGGCGTGACAAATTATCTATGAGATCTTTGTTCAAACTCAAACTGTGTTGGACACCTGGCTCCTTGAGCTCTAGCTCAACTCCAGACTGCTTTTCCTGCTTGCTCCTTGCATTTTCAAGTGCTTCATTGCTAAGTCACCCTCTGATCTCTGGACACATGTTCTGCTCCAAGTCCCTGGTCTAATGTTTTACAGTTTGCTATTCTAATAACTGACCCTCCTATCGAGTACACCCTGCCTCTCTTGTCTGACCTCCAACAGTCCAGGTTCTCATTATCTCATATTTAAACAGCCATCATTATCTCTTCATGGCTTCTTTGACTATACTTTGTCCAATTAGTCTGACATTTCTGGGTTTGAAATGTAAGCCATACTTATAAGCATTTAAATCCTGATTTTCCAGAATTTTATAAGTGTAGTGTGAAGATTGGATTTCACTATCTTCTGATTGTAACAATGAAGATACTTAGCTCTTCCTTTATTGGGAAGATTGAATTGTAATCCACAATCTACTTTTAGATTTTAATCTACAAAAAGGTGATAACTCAGTATTTGAAGTACATCTACCCATTTTGACTACAAAAAAGGTGTTAAGTAACTACAAAGGGTAAACTAACCAAAAAAGGTGTTAAGTGACTACATAAGTAACCTAACCAAAGAAGGTGTGAACTAAAGAGTGGGCAGTCCTGGAGAAAAAGCAGGTGCTGTGATTGGTAGACATGAAATTTAGGGGAGGTGACACAAGAGAAAAAGATCTTTAAGAGGACCAAAGGCTGGAAGAAAAGGGTATTTGATTCCAGTTTTGAGTTGGAGAAGGATCTCTGACTCAGAGTTGGACTTGGAGGAGAGACTGGAAGACAGACACTTGAGGAGCAATGTGACAAGGAAATCACTTTAAAAGACTGATATATATTAATTTAAAGTCACCAAGGAATTCAGCTATGTAATTCCTAAATGAAAACTCAAGTCATCAGTCAACCTTTTATGGAGTTTTTAATTACAAATAGGAGGAAGAAAAGTATTAGAGAGAGAGAGAGAGAGAGAGAGAGAGAGAGAGAGAGAGAGAGAGAGAGAGAGAGAGAGAAAGGGGAGAGAAGGGAATAGGGCTTAAATACCCCCTCTGTTAGGCTGGGCCAAAAGGCCCAAGCCCTTAGATAGCTGAGGCAAAGAAAAGAGATCAGTCCCTATCACTCACGTGACCAAAATGGAGAAACAGTCTCAGGGGCCTCCACCTCCAGCCTCCTTCAGAGCAAGCTTCTCAGAGCACAACCTCTCAGAGCAAAACCTCTCGAACCTCTCCAGTCCTCAGACTTCGCTATCTTTAAGGAAACCATCTAAGTTCCCTCCCCTCAGTTCTCACATCTACCAATCACTGTCCATGTCTTCCCTGTGCCAATGGTGGCTCTACCTTAACCCAGGACCACCCAGAGGTCTGTGGTTTTGCACATGTCTGTTGAAGGTCATATTCTCAAATAATTAAATCTTGATCCTTTGCTGCAGCCCTTCCTAAATCCTGTTACTCTAAGTAGGGTGGAAATTGTATTTTCCAAGACCTGGTTCTGTCATTCCAAGTATCTCTATTGTATCAATTCTAAAATCAATCATGACTCAAAGAACTTCCTGTTCTATGCTTAAGCATAGGTCAAAGCCCTTTCCATTGTTTAGCAAAAGGTTTCTGCCCTAAAGTAGTCTTATGTAGGGAGGAGAAGGATCCTCCCATGCCAAGGGGGTTCACATTCCAATAGAGTTCCCACTATAAGTAGGAAATTTTTTCCAAGTATGAAACTTTCCAATGGTGAAATTTCTAACATTCACAAGTCTAAGAAATTTTAAGGTTTACAGCAACCAGAAGGCAGACACCCAGACTTCTTTCCATTTAGACTGTCACTGTTGGTGAGTTAAAAGCTGAGTTAGTGACTCTGCCTCTCTGGAGGTGTGAAGCCTCCAGGAAAGGTCCATCATCTTGAGACTCTCTTCCCCTGGCTGGGGCTTAGAAATTCTAACTGATATCAGAAGAAGCCATAGCTTTCTCTCTCTCTCTCTCTCATTCCTTAATATCTTCCTTTTATTGTAAATATTGAAAATAAACTAACATAAATTCTGTTTACTTTAGTAATTCATTTTGGGGTTTAGAAATTAAATCCCTGGCAACCACCTAATAATATATTTCAATCTCAACCACAAAAAAATTTAACAAAGTAGCAACCATCATTTAGTGCTAAGTAAATTCAGTCAAATGTGTTACAACTATTATAATAATAGTACTAACTACTTAGCACTAAATAAATTGTGTCAAATTTATGTGACTTTGTATAGTATTGGATTGGATTTATTTAGTATTTTAATATTTGTAAAACTTTTTTATAATAACCTTATGACATAGGTAATGAAAATATCCTACTGAGGCTTAGAGAGGAAGTCCTGAAGCTTGATCTATTAGAGTCTAATGGAGTAATTAATTTATGTTTTCCTTTTTCCTTCATCTTTTCTCTCTTTTTTACTGAGTGATAGGTGGGACACTTATTTCAGGTTATTTGGGGAAAATGCATTAAAAGAAATTTAGTTCTCATTCATTTAGTGATTTTAGAGTTTCCTAGATTTCTCTTCTTCATATTTGCTATTGTATTTCTATAAATATGATCACCATATTTTCTAAATCCTGTTATTCTTTCATGCTGTTATAAATCCTCCTATTCTAAAAACATAAATGGAAGAGTATGAATGGTTTATTTTATTATACTCAATCTTAAAATATAAATAAAATATAAAAACAGCTTACAACAAGAGAAGAGAACAAAAATATATTTCCATTTATAATATGTTTTTTAATAAACATTTTTCAGTATGGCATGATGTTTCTGGATTTAAAAAAAATCAGTATACGTTAGATCTTTAATGTGTTTTTTTAAAACCTTCATCTTCCTTCTTAGAAATGGGAAATGTAAACCTTAAAATTTCTTAGACTTATAATTGTTGGAAATTTCACCATTGGGAAATTTCATACTTGAAAAATTTCCTATTGATAGTGGAACTCTATTGGAATGTGAACCCCATTGGCATGGGAGGTTCCTCCTCCTCCCTTCTTAAGATTACTTTAGGACAGAAACCTTTTGCTGAACAATGGAAAGGGCTTTGACCTATGCTTAAGCATAGAACAGGAATTTCTTTGAGTCATGATTGATTTTAGAATTGATACAGTGGAGATGCTTGGAATGACAGAACCAGGTCTTGGAAATTGCAATCTCCACCCTACTCAGTCCTAACAGGATTTAGGAAGGGCTGCAGCATAGATCAAAATTTAATTATTCCAATCTCTACCCTACTCAGGGTAACAGGATTTAGGAAGGGCTGTAGCAAAAGATCAAGATTTAATTATTTGAGAATATGACCTCCAACAGACATGTGCAAAGCCACAGACCTCTGGGCGGTCCTGGGTTAAGCTAGAGCCACCATTGGCACAGGGAAAATGATGGACAGTGATTGGTAGATGTGAGAACTGAGGGGAGGGAACTTGGATGGTTTCCTTAAAGATAGAGGGGTCTGAGGACTGAAGGGGGTTGGTGGGAGAGTTTTGGCTCTGAGTGGTTGGAGAGGTGCTCTGAGAAGCTTGCTCTGAAGGAAGCTGGAGGTGGAGGCCCCAGAGACTGTTTCTCCATTTTGGTCACGTGAGTAATAGGGACTGATCTCTTTTCTTTGCCTCAGCTATCTAAGGGCTTGGGCCTTTTGGCCCGGCCTAAACAGAGGGGGTATTTAAGCCCTATTCCCTTCTCTCCCCTTTCTCTCTCTCTCTCTCTCTCTCTCTCTCTCTCTCTCTCTCTCTCTCTCTCTCTCTCTCTATCTCTAATTCCTTTCTTCCTCCTGTTTGTAATTAAACTCTATAAAAGGCTGATGGCTGACTTGAGTTTTCATTTAGGAATTACATAGCTGAATTCCTTGGCGACCTTAAATTAATATATATCAGTCTTTTAAAGTGATTTCCTTGTCACAGAAATGAAGAATTGGTTCCAGCTTTTTAAAAATTTAACTTTTTATTTTACAAAACCCTTACCTTCTGTCATGGAATCAATACTGAGTATTGGTTCCAAGGCAGGAGAGCAGTAAGAGTTAGGCAATGGGGTTAAATGACTTGCCCAGAGTCACACAACTAGGAAGTATCTGAGGCCAAATTTGAACCCAGGTCTAATATGTTTCTTACTAAGATTTTAATTTTAAAGTTTTAGAGGGCCTAAGAACACTTTATCTCAGAGAATATAACAAATTACTTACCTATGAGCAAATTTTCATTTTCTTTTTCCTTCTTGGCCACTGACTCATATGAGTTATAGAGAAGAAGCTGGCCTGTATCCATAGAGGGTATTTCCTCACTGAACAATTATCTTTATGAATGAAATCACAGGTCCAGTCTAGTCCTAGCCTTATAAGATCTTATCTTTATTTTTGTGGGTTCATGGGGTCTAGAATTAGAATGTATGCTCTTTTGGCAAAAGGATTGCTTTGCTGTTTTATTTTTTGGTTTTGTAGCCCAAGCCCTCAGAACAGTACTTACCAACAGTAGGTGCTCAATAAATGCTTTTGGGTGAACTGCTTCAGAGGAGGACATCCTCTAGGAACCCGGGGAACACCTTTTGGGAGCATGGGCCTCCTTCTTTGCTTTGCTTAATATAGATAATCAGAGGGATGCTGAAGAAAGTTTTCTCTCTGGTTGTTCTAGTTAAGGGATGATCTAGAGCTGAAAGGAGCCTCAGAGACCATCGCATCCAACACTTTCATTTTACAAATAGAAAGTTTGAGTTGTGGGGAGCCTAAAAGTTATTTTCCCAACATCACACAAGTAGTTGGTTCAATAGAAGGAGTGATGAAAGGCTCAGGAGTCAGAGACTGTTGTTTAGTTGTGTCTGACTCTTCCTGATCCAATTTGGGGTTTTCTTGGCAGAGATATTGGAGTGGTTTGTCGTTTCCTTCTCCAACTTGTTTTACAGATGAGGAAACTGAGGTAAACAGGGTCAATAGACTTGTCTAGGGAGTCTTCTTGATTCCAATCCAGGTGCTCCATTCACTGTGTGGAAAAGGACCAACTTGTACAAGCATATTTTCACAGCAGCATTTTTTTTGAAATGGCAAAGAATTAGAAATCAAGGTGATAGCTGTGTGACCCTGGGCAAGTCACTTGACCCCCATTGCCTAGCCCTTACCACTCTTCTGCCTTGGAGCCAATAAACAGTATTGACTCCAAGACAGAAGGTAAGGGTTTTTATAAAAAAAAATCAAGGTGATGCCCATCAATTGGGGAATGGCTAAACAAGTTGGGTTATATGATTGTGATGGAGTCCTATGGTGCTATAAGAAAGAATGGATTCAGAAAAACCTGAGAAGATATATTAACTGATGCAAAATAAAGTAAGCAAAATCAGGAGAACAGTGTACACAGCAATAGCCATAGTATAAGGATTATCAACTATGAAAGATTTAGCTACTCTAATCAAGGCCCAAGACAACTCTGAAGGCCCATGATGGACAATGCCTTCCACTAACACACAGAGAAATGATAATCTCTGAATGCAGATCAAAGAAAACTTTTTTTAAAAATTGATTTTGTTTGTGATTTTTTTGCAACATGACTAACAAGGAAATATGTTTTGCATGACCTTACATGTATGAACAATATCACAGTGCTTGCCTTTTCAAGGGGAGGGGTGGGAAGAAAGAGAATTTGGAGTTAAAAAATTTTAAATGATTGTTAAAATTTTTTTAGACACTTTGTTGGAAAATATTTAACAAAATAACTAAAAATAATTTTAAGAAATTAAACAAAGAAAACATATTCCCTAGTAAGGACCAGTCCAAATTCTAGAACTAGAAATAGTAGAGACATCCATGACCATCAGAAAACATTTTGAGTTCCAAATTCTCTCCCTCCCTCCTCAAACTCCCAAAGAATAAGCAATTTGATGTTGGTTAGACATGTGCTTTCTTTCATACATGAAACAGTTAAAAAAAAATAAGATTTACCACCCTGGTTTAGTTTCTTAAATTTTCATTTAACTTTTGCAGCAGGACTGATAAGATCTCATGACACTGGATGATGAGAAAGTCTAAGGAACTTAAAGGTTGTGTCAAGCTTGCCTCCACATAATAAATTATTAACAATTTTATTTATTTTAAAATATTTTATTTTCCTGATTACATGTCATAATTTTCAACATGTTTTCCAAACTTAAAAGATCCCAATTGACTCCCTCATTCCCTTCCCTCCATGCACCCAGAGAAGGTAAACAATTTGATCTGGGTTATACATGTATTATCATTCAAAACACACTTCCATATTGGTCATTGTTGTATGAGAATATCCATATTAACACTCCCCCCCCCCCCCCAACACAAATAGTGTGCTTTGATTCCAACCACTCTTTCTCTGGAGATGTACAACATTCTTTGTCATAAGTCCTTCAGAACTGTTCCAGATCATCGTATTGCTGAGTCGCTAAGTCATTCCCAGTTGATCATCATCCAATATTGCTGTTACTGTGTACAATGTTCTCCCAGTACTGCTTATTTCATCAGTTCATGGAGATCTTTCCAGCTGTCTCTGAAATCCTCTGGTTCATCATTCCTTTCAGCACAATAGCACTCCATCTCCATCATATGCTACAATTTCATTCAGCCATTCCCCAATTGATGGGCATCCCCTTAATTTCCAATTCTTTGCCACCACACAAAAAAGCAGCTAGAAATATTTTTGTACAAGTAGATTCTTTCCCCCTTTTAAAAAATCTCTTTGGGATACAGACCTACCAGTGGTATTACTGATCAAAGGGCGTCATTAACCATTTTAAAGAATAAATTCCTCATTTGATGATTAACGCAGCCCATTAGAAAACTGGATAGTCCAATGTGAAAGGAAGTTGTCTCTCTCTCTCCAGACTCGTGTATTGTAAAACATGAAATAAGACTCCTTATTGGGTGACATGAGTTCAATTAAACACATTTCCACATTATTTACATAAAAGCTAATTCATTTCAGAACTGTAAAATAATTTCCTAACACTAGATAACAATTAGATAGAGCTCTCCATTTCCCCAAAGTGTAATAGTGAAAATTGTAGGTGCTAAAGCCAATGGCCAAAGTACATCTTTCTTCATTCTTGTAGGAGGAGATCTTTGTTGGAAATACTTGCAGAGGTTTCGTGTTAGTTTAACTGTTCTTTGGACTATTAAGGTTGGTTACAGTAATGTAGTTTTTAGAAGCGATAGGCAAATAAACCTAAATGCAACTCACTCAGGACAACTGCTAAGTTTAAAGTCCTTCCTTGTTCCTTGTTGTGGAGTGTCACAAATTTCAATAAATGAGATGACTTTGGAGAAGTCATCTCTCTCCTGCTCAAAGTTAACCACTTTTAGGCTAGAGAAGCATTTCTCCATCTACTTCACAGACAAGTTTACCCGAGAATGACCAGGGATTGCCCAGAGTCCAATCAATTATGGCACAAGTGCCTCACAAAAATTGGCATCTTACAGGGTCTCTTCTATTTTCCTTATAATAGTCAAGTTTTTATTACTAAGTACTTTACTGTGAAGGCAGATAGAAGGTGTAGTGGATAGAGAGTTAGGGCTGGAGTTGGGAAGATCTGAGTTCAAAAACGGCCTTAGATTCTTACTAGCTGTCACCTTGCCTTGTGTGCCTCAGTTTCCTCATCTGTCAAATGGACCAGAGAAGGAAATGGCAAGTCGCTCTGCTATCTTTACCAAGAAAACTCCAAATGGGGTCATGAAGAATCAGACATGAATGATAAATGACTGAACAAAGGCAGCTTTTCTATGTGTTCTCAATCAACAGCTTTTGTCACATTTTAGCTATTTTCTTTCTCAATTTATAGTCTTCTATAAAAACACTTCCATTTTAGTGCCAGTAATTAAATGTGTAGAGAAACTTGTAAGCACTTTCTTTGACTGTGAAAGACCTTCATTTCTAATTGCTTTCTCCTTTTGCAAAGTTTCTGATATTTTCCATTACTGTAGGTTATTAAATTGTTGTGTCTAATCAAGCAAATAGGAGTTTTAGGTTTTAGGTTGTCTAACCTCAAAAGGTTGTCTTTAGTTTTAGATTGTCTAACCTCAAAAGAGGAGTTAATTTTTGAATGTCTTTAAATCAACAGAAATTCTTATCACACTACCTTGATTTTAGACTCAGTAAATCAAATCTAGCTGTATAATCATTAATGTTAACCATTTAAAATCTCAATTTTCATAAGGGCTAGTAATTGCCAGGATCTCAAATTTCAGGTCCCACTGTTATCAATTAGCTTAAGCTTTAGTTTTAAAAAATTAACTCAGATTGAAAAGTGATGGTAAGGAGCAACTAAGTGGCACAGTGGATACAGCACCAGACCTAGAGTTGGGGGGATCTGGGTTCAATTCTGGCCTCAGACATATCCGAGCAGTGTGACCCTGAGCAAGTCACTTAATCCCCATTGTCTATCCCTTGCTACTCTTCTGTCTTAGAATTGATTCTAAGACTAGAAGGCATTGGTTTTAAAAAAAAAGTAATGGCAGGGGTGGGGGGCAGCTAGGTGGCTCAGTGGATTGAGAGCCAAATCTAGCACTTGAAGGTTCTAGGTTCAAATCTGACCTCAGATAGACACTTCCTGACTGTGTGCCCCTGGGCACACTTAACCCTCATTGCCTAGCCCTTGCTGCTCTTCTGTCTTGGAACCAATACACAGTATTGATTCTAAGGTGAAAGTTAAGGGTTTAAAAGTGATGCTGAGACTACAATAGTTGGAATATAATTGTGAATAATACCACATTGGTTCTTATTAAAATGATTAAACAGTAATTAACCAGCAGTAAGTTTGACAAATTCTTCAACATTTTTTTTAAGCCCTTACTTTCCATCTTGGAGTCAATACTGTGTATTGGTTCCAAGGCAGAAGAATGGTAAGGGTTAGGCAATGGGGGTCAAGTGACTTGCCCAGGGTCACACAGCTGGGAAGTGTCTGAGGCCAGATTTGAACCCAGGACCTCCCGTCTCTGGGCCTGGCTCTCAATCCACTGAACTACCCAGATTCCCCCTCTTTGCCATTTAAAGATACTGATATAGCTTTGATATAGCCTTCCCTAATGACTTTCTATCATTTTTCCCAACTGTGATAGTAAAGCAGGCAATTATCCTTTATGATTTATAATAAAATTTGCCTCAGTGTCGAATGGTCAAAAAATTTCTGCATTAGAAACATCCTTTGATTTCTTGATTGAAAGTATCTGCTTTTATTAAAACACAATTGACTTCATATATCAATTAGAATCAAGAATTGCATTACTGAAAAAGTGTCTGGTGGAGACTAATTTTCTGAAGGGCTCTCGGTGTAACTATTTCCTTTCAAATCACTCCTCCGTTAACTCTTACTGACTCACGTGGTATAGCCACCACCAAAAAACATTAACATTCACTTACTTTCCTGATTTTAAAACACATTTTTCTGTCTCTGGGAGCAGTTTGATTTACCTTCAATTTGGGCGTCCCAAAGCAGGGTGAGGAACAGGGTTTGCTTGGGGTCTTCAGGTTGGTTGTTTAAAAGAATTAAGCTACAAAAGGACAAATAAGATTCCAGCCTTATTTACTTTTATTCTTATGGAGACAGAAAATGGAAGGTCATCTAACATCTTCCTATTGTGCCTTTTAATCAGGAAAAAAAGTCAAGCTTTCTTTATTCCATCATTCATTCATCAGTCCTTGTAAGGACATTTTGAAGTGTGCCATTTAAAGAATTAGTAAGTTAGTTCCACAAAGTGGTACCCGAGACTGGGAGACTGGCAAATTGAAACGACTTTGGACTTTTTCTGCTGATCAAAAAGTGGAATTGACTGCTTTTGCTGTATTAGTGAAATATGAGCAGTTAGAGATCTAATCTCACTCTTTCATTCTCCAACGTATTACTTTCATGTTAAATAGCAAATATATTTTATTCGGGGGGGGGGGTGACCGATTACATCTGCAATTTTTATTTTCATCAAACTTTACAAGATTTACTGCTACCCCCAAAACTCATCAAAATATTCATAAAAACATTCAAATCACAATTTAGAGTTTTCGGTAGAGAAATTACTTTTTACTTTAAAAAATCACTCTAGACTAGTCTTTATGAATCTGTATTTCATTTTTGCAGTCTCCAACACGGCTGCTGTTTGAAATATGGAGAGAAAAGAGAGATTGTTCTTTCCTTAGATTTTTAAAAGTTTTACTTTTTAGTGTCTTCCTTCCGTGGCTGAAAAAAGCTAGGCTTGAGTTATCAGGACATGGAACAAAATAAATGCTTGGAAATGCCAACTGGCATAGATGAACACAGGGCACAGATGGTTGTTTGGTTGAGTCCTTAGTAATCCAAGAGGACCAAAATGACATCCCTATGTTGGGATCAATGTACAGTGTGACTATGTTTGATCAGACCATTAAGAGCTCAGAAGGTTCTACCACCAGGTAGGTACCAATAACTTATATGAACATTTGAGCTTGGGGATATCTCTAGATTTGTGTATCTCATGTTTCTCTTGAGCTACTACAATTCTGTTTAATCATAGAACAGCACCTTCTTTGATGTGGGCATGCCATTCTGGATAGTCCTGTGCCAGCGTCTCCCATGTCTTATAATAAGACCAAAGTCCTTTGGAGAGACCTTGAAAATGTCCTTGTATCTCTTCTTCTGACTTCCATGTGAGCGTTTGCCTTTTGTGAGTTCTCCTTAAAATAGTCTTTTATACAAATGTATGATTGACATTCTAACAATGTGGCGGACTCATTGGAGTTGCACTCTTTGCAATAGAGTTTGAATGCTTTGGCAGTTCAGCTTGAAAAAGGACTTCGATGCCCACTACCTTATCTTGCCAGGTGGAAGTAATTCAGTTTGCTGGCACAGTGGTGGTAGACTACCCAGGTTTCTGTAAATCTTGAAATCTCTCAGACTTGTGAATATTAAAAATTTCCCCATCGGGGAATTCTTAATTGGAACAAATTCCCTACTGAGAAACATTCCCCATTTTGATGTGAGAACTCGCCAGGATCAGAAATGGGAGGACCCCTACTCTACCCGTACTTAAGACTGCTTTAGGAGAGAAAACTCCTTGCTAAACAATGAAAGTACTTGGACCCATGCTTATAATAAGGCAAGGAGTTCTTTGAGCCATAAATTGATACAATGGGATGCTGAGTGCCTATAAAGGTGGGGCAACTTGTAAACTACTTAGACCTAAAAGGTGAAAACTTACTCAGAGGTTTTCTCTTAATGAAATTAGTCGACACAGCAGCATTTTTTTTCTGACTTACTAAAGAGATTAATCTACTCAGCTGTGAATTCAAAATGGGCTGTCTTTTGGAAAACATCTACAGTGATTGGTAGATGTAGGGACTTAGGGGAGGTGACATGGGAGAAAAACCGCTATATAAGAAAAAGCAGAATCTCTTGAGGATATATCCTTTTGGAGAAATCCTTTTGGAGGATCTCTAATGAGGATCGCTTGGGAAGAATCTCTTGAGAGAGGCTCTGGAGAAAGGCCCTTTGGAACAGTCTCTGGCTGGAAGGCTCCCTGGTGAAGTTAGCTGAGATGGAGCTGGCCTGGTGTCACTAGAATCCTTGTTTAGGCAGACCTTGTGGTGAGTGTTAAAAGACTGACTGACATTCTCTCTCTTAAGACTCAGGTCTAGGCCATATTGGCTTGAGGCCCTTCATAATTATTCCTTTCCTACTCTTTCTCTAATTCCTCATTATATTATTAATTAAAAATATCTATAAAACCCAGTTGACTTGGGTATTTGAATAATTGGGAATATTTCCCTGGCGATCACCTTATATTTGATTTAAAACCAAGACACTACAGTGAAACATATTTTCTGTGGTCAAATTTACTCACCCTCTCTTATATCTATCACAATTTATATCTTCCACCATTTTAACTCACTACAGTTTATGGCTTCACTATTTTAAATCTCACATTTCACAAGCATATGACAATGAGGTTAGCCCAATGGCTCTGTAGACCTTCAGTTTGGTTGGCAGGCTAATATCTCTTCTCTCCCATACTTTCTTTTGGAGCCGCCCAAATGCTGAGCTAGCTCTAGTCATAAATATATGGATGGTTCAGTGTTGGCTGGTGGGGAACCTCTATTTTCTTGGTTTTAATAGTCAGGCCAAAAATGAGCAGAAGACAAGTTTTTCATCTTTCAGGTCTATTGGATTTTATGTCATCCTATAAAATGGATATCCCAGAATTACCTATAATCTCACCTGAGTCCCCACCTGGGTGAGATCACAATTTGTATTTAAACTGGCTGTAACACCTACTTCGGTCTCTCTCTTCCTCTACTTGGCGATTGCAACATGTAGTAAGAAAAATGTGAATGGGCTACTCAGCCCTAGACACATGGTTTATTATTTTGTATCCTTGATTTCTAATAATCTTAATAAACCTCATAAAATATAATACTTTTATTACTAGAAACTAATTTAACTTTTACAATCCCTAAGTGTACATACAGTCCAGGTACTAATTGAGAGTGGAATCATCTTCACAAAAACATTTGTACATTTTTTGGTGTTTCTACTGCAGGGTAGGATAGCCCAGGGGTCTGTCAGTTTTTTCTGATTTGTCATTTGCTAGCACATGTCTGTCATAGGCCATCCTTCTCAATACTTAATCCTTAAGTAAGCGTGTAGACATTCCTGTTTTGTTAGACTAAGCAGGGTGGAGTAAATCTAAAGTTCACAATCCCCCCTGATGATGATTGGGAAACTAGTCTCCCCAATTGATCACTAAACATAATCATCCTGCACCTCCAAATTTTATAACTGCAGGTGCATAAATAATTTCACCTTCTAAGAGGAAATTACAATAGTTAGATAGAAGAGGGAAACAGAAGAAAGACAATGTTTGTTGGGTGCATTGACAAAAACCAATTAGGGGGCAGGGCCCGTTTGGCATAAGAGTATACATTCAAAAGTTCAATCAAACTTCAGTTCAAACAACCACACCCAAAGTTCATTCTGGATCTTCTTGATATAATGTAGGCTTTCTGGCATCCTTTTGCAACAGTTCAGAAGGTTGGGGGAAGCAAACAGTTTTTAGGGCACCCTTTCTAGCCCCTTCCTCTTGCCAGAAGAGGACTAGTGTGGTCCTTAAATGGGCTGCTCAGATACCTAAGAGGCCACTGAATCTCACTGCTGCTTTGGTCCAGTGAGAAAATGGCCATATGCTCTGGGACGCCTGTGTGCAGGGCTGTGACTACAGTTCCCAGTGGACTGACTCATCTCCATAGGACTTCAAAGAAGGTGAAATAATAGTATAACAAAATAGTTAAATAGTCAAATAATAAAATGGTAAATGGCAAAATGGTATGGGTAATATCTTCTGATTCAGTTCTAAATTGGATTTAAGTGAGGCAGAGTTCCATGAAGTCATCAGCCTCACTCTTTCTTCTAGAATCCAAATCCAGTGGCAGAACAAAAGTCAAGATGATTGGTGATGGCTCAGGATACAGTGGATGACCTTGGCATCTATAACGATTTACTATGATGTCTCGTGGTCTGGAGTGTCACACAGGGTCTCAGAACAAGACAGGGGTGAGGGTTACTGAAGAGTTAAAATGATGATATTTGTCACCAGCATGCTCCTAACAGTCTAGCTTTAATCCACCATGTTACTCTATCAACAGGCTTTAGGCTACTGTTTGCTCTCTTAGACATCTGCTGTTCCAGCTCCCCAGCCAGAAGCAATGTGCATATTTATCTACTCTCTACCAAGGCAGCTCATTAAGGGAAGCCAATGGTCAACAAAACTAATTTTGACTAGAGCCTGGCCTCTGGAGCCAGGGAGGGAGTTTTCTCTCTGCTTTCACATCATTATTCTCAAGGTGACTTTGCTCTCCCCCCATACCTGTGTCCTCTGTGAACTTACAGGATAGAGGAAGGAGAGTTTGGGGGGATTTAACCCCTTGGTCCTCCACAGGCATCCTTGATGTCTGACTAAGCTCTAAGTATTCCACAGCGCCTGCTTCTTTCATAGCCTATTGAAACAAAATTTTCCCATGTGTCCATTCCTTTGGGGGAAAGTCTTCATATGCTTGGGTAGACAACTCCCTAACTTTCCAAAAGGTTTGAGGCCCATTGGTATCATCAGTCTGGCTTACAAGGCATCCATAGGGGTACCCAATCAGGAGCAATACAGTTTCCATGGTTGCTAAAATATTGTGGGAGAGAAAATGATTTTTTCAAAAAGATTCTGAACCTTTAAAGGGCATCATACCCTACACAATCAACATTTGCTTCAACCCTAGCTCCCCTTGGAGATAAGAAAACAAAGGAGATATTGCCTAAGGATGGTTATCTTAGATCCTACCTGGCTCCTTCCTGAAGGTCATTGATGGTGTAATCATGCCCACCTCCTACTCTCTACAAAGGCAGAAATCCAAGCCTTCCTTGGAGAGAGGGCAGCAGAGATCCCACTTCAGATATCTATCATGCCTGGTCTATACTTGATGATCCATCCACACATCTATCCACATTTATGCATTTAGCTGGAAGTATTTACTGATACGAACACATGATAAAAAAAACTGGAGACCACTGTTCTCCGATATCAAGATCCTTTGAGATGTTCAATATGCATCTGATATATTAGTTAATCTTCCCAGATATGGGCCATCCGTAAATTTGATGAGCATTCCAGCTAAATTTAACATTGATAACAACGTTAAAAAGCCCAACGCTAAGCATGGATTTCTGGGGTGCTGAACTGAAGTCTTCCTGCCACACTGACATTGAACCATTAAAAACCACACTTTGAATCTTATCATCTATGCTTGCTTCAGCAGCACATATGCTAAAACTGAATCTGACCATTCAACTAATTTTTTTTATCCTTGCCTTCTGTCTTAGAATCAATACTAAATATTGGTTCCAAGGTAGAAGAGTGGCACAGGCTAGGTAGTTAGCATTAAATGAGTTGCCCACATAGGTAGGAAGTATCTGAGACCAGATTTGAACCTAGAACCTCCCATCTCCAGACCTAATGCTCTATCCACTGAGCCACCTAGATGCTCCCATCTGGCTAATTCTCAATCCAATTAAGATGATTGTCTAATTCATGTCTCTCCATCTTCACAAGAACAGTATAAAATACTTCGTCAACATCGTTGCTAAAATCTACAACTTTATCTACAGCATTTCTTTCCTCATTTATTAATTTAGCAATTATATAAAAAAGGAAATGGCCTGTTCTTGATGAAGCCATACTGGCCCTTTGTAATTCTTGCTCCCCTTTCTATATGTTTGCCAAACATCTCTTAAATGGACACTTCTGGAGTTTTCCAAGACTTAAAGTCAAATCCATTGGCTTGTAGTTTGAATACTGTTATCTT